>NC_134357.1:425508070-425759766 GCF_048569485.1 Anomaloglossus baeobatrachus
CCAGGTATTTTATAATAACCTGTCTTGCTCTGGACATTTCACCTTGCTTGGAGGTATTATCATTGTTACTGTGACCATCTCTTTGCTCCCTTATGGGTCCCACTCTGTGCGCTCTTTCTACACGGCAGCTATGTGGTAAGCCTAAAGCCTGGGGTAATTCTTTTTCACAGATTGAGTCCAAATATTTTGTTGTCACTGTCTCAGGCAGACCCACCAGCCTTAAATTATTCCTCCTAGATCTGTTTTCAAGATCTTCTATTTTATCTTTCATAAGCTGAGCATTAGTGTTTAGCTCCTTAATTCTGCCCTCCAATCTTGTCAGATTCTCTTCAGCATCAGAAACTCTTTGCTCTACCTCTGTCAGTCTCCTATCATGGTGCTCCACATCCTCCTGCAGCGCAGCCAAAGCCTTCTTCACTGAGGTTGCTATTGCCTCTCTGATTTCTGCTGTCAGATGATCTGCCACTTCTTTTGCCAACCTTTTGTAATCAATCTCATATCTTTCACCCAAGCCCAATGTCTCTGTACCACTGCATACTCTGAATTCTTCTGTTATCTTGGCCTCCTGCACATTGATGCAGCTGTCCTTGTGGTTCCTCTCCCTCCTCCCCCTCCTTCCTCCTCACTGTCGGTGCCATGTTATCTGCACTCACCCCCTCCTCTCTCTGCTCTGCTCTGGGCTTGAATGGTGTTCCTCCACATCTGAGGAGATAACGATCCATGCACTGACAGCTGGTAATTCAGTGCTGTCTCTCTATGTTGGTCTAGGGTGCTGTTTGCTTCTGTAGGTCGCTGTATATTGCAGGGGCTGTATGGAGCTGCTTTTTCTCCCTCCTCACATCTCAGAGCAGGAACAGGAAGTCCCAGCATCTGGTATATTTGTTTGTAACCACATCTTATCTATAACTGTACTTCTGACATATATATTCTGTAAATCCTATCTTGTATATAGTGTATTAGCTAGTATGCTCTTAAGTGATTAAATATATATATATATTTAATCTTGGGCTGTTTTTTAATCTCGATTTCGAATCCCATGTCTGTAAGCTTAGCTTAGTTTTACACGCTACCTGGGCTGGTTTCTGGCCCGATATAGTCCTGCCAACAGATTAGGCCTATATTTAACAAGGAACTGGTGGCAGTCTATCGCACTGTACAAGACTGGCAGAATTCTGTTCCATTGGGGCTAGTGGAAAGTTCCTGTCGGGGTTGTGGGAAAGCTGGGTGCCGCGTCGGAGGTTGCACGGCTGACTCGGTTCCACTCTTTGTGTCTCCCTATGTTTGCGGGGACAGGAGGTGTCAGTGCTGCATTGTGCCAAGCAGACCTTATGTACCCCTTGGGGGTGAGGAACGTCGCATGTTGGCGGAAGTGACAAGGTCGTCTCGCGTGACCCCGACGTATTAAACACCTCAGGGTGGGGCTGCGAGGTGTGGTTTCATCACAGATTGACAGGGTCGCGACCAAGCGGAGGGACGTCTGAGTGACTCCCCTCAGCCTAGTTCATGGCACCCCCATTAAGTCTACGGGGACCCAAATCAGGAGCTTTAATATGGTGGTAGAAGGGATATGGGGATTGGGGCAGGCACGGTATACTTACCACTCTCTTGTGCAACTGTATTGCTACTTCAGGGGCCGCACATTACCTTTTATACATATGCACTGCTTCCACCACCCACCGGCAGTTCCGGCGTCTGTGATATGTTGGAGTCAGACAGCGCCCCACCCTGTGTGACAGCGTGTCTGATTGCTTGGAATCACAGACGTTGTGTGTGTCTAGATTGGTGTAAAAATAAATAAAAAAATTGGCTTAGCGTCCCCCCATATTATGATACCCAGTTTAAAGCTACAGGCTGCAGACCCCAGCCGTGCGCGTTAACTTGTCTGTGTATCAAAATAAGAGGGACCACATGCGGCTTTTTAAATAAATTATTTAAAGAAATGGTGTAGTCCCTCAATTTTGATACCCAGCCATGATAACGCTGACAGCTAGGGGCTGGTATTCTCAACAATAACCACAAACACCAAAAAAATGTTTTATTTGAAATAAAATACAAAACCCCAACTCTCTTTCATCAATTTATCAACCTCCAGTTCCGATGTAATCTACACGAGGTCCCACGACGATTCCAGCTCTGCTAGACACATAATGAAGGCACAGTGCGCTGGCATAGAACATGACTGCACACTGTGGGCAGAGACTGAGCCGCAGTGATAAGTGGTGACATCACTCAGGTTATTTGGCGGTCACAGCTCGAGGTTCCCATGGTCCTCCACCTGTGAACGCATGTAAGCGCACCTCTAGTGATCTCATTAAACTCAGTGACCTCACCTCAGGTGAGATAACTGAGTTCACAGACCTGAATGTCGTGACAGGAAACTGTTTTTTTTTGCCAAAAGATGCAGATTTGGTGCTATATTTATAGACTATATTCCTGTACCAAATCTGCATCTTCTGGGAAAAAAACATCAAAAGATGATGAGTTTTGATGCGATAGTGATGCAATTTGATGTGATAGTGATGTTAATTAGACATCATGATTATTGCACAGGTGTGCCTCAGGCTATCAAAAATAGCAACAAAAAGAGGAGATAAAAACTCCCCCAAAAATGTATTGTAAAATATACTCACAGCAGAAAAGAGGGCAACCAGTCCAGTCAGCCCAGGCCAACACATCTAATGTACAAACAGGATGCAGACAAACCTCTCAACATGATGGACACTTCACAGGTGCAAGGTAAATTGCACACTAGTGGCGTGCATAGGGCGCTGTTCACACTTGTATGCGCATGGTGTCCAGCCAGCAACCTATTACCACGCCCTTACTATTAGATTAGGTGGGTTACTCGTACACTACTCACTGCAGTACGCAAGGGACAGAGATTCCACTATGCACGGCCGTATTAAGAGGCCCGGCTGCACCCCGTATAATAAAGTGCAAAAAATACATATAAAATATATATGAGGTATTAGTTAGTAAATTGGCCAACGTACGTAAGCCCGCAATCCTCATCACGGATCCTCACGCTTGCGGGTCCCTACACTGATAAATATCAAAATAGCAACAAAAAGAGGAGATAAAGTGTAGGGACCCGCAAGCGTGAGGATCCGTGATGAGGATTGCTGGCTTACGTACATTGGCCAATTTACTAACTAATACCTCATATATATTTTTTGCACTTTTTTATACGGGGTGCAGCTGGGCCTCAAGTCGGTAACGACAACGAACTGCAGTCAAGTGCAGACCCCGAAAAGGATGACGAGCATGCATGAGCTTCCCTGTGACGGTTTCGACAGTTTATGCATAAATTCTTTGGCTATGCAAAACCAATTATTATAGCAGCTGTCCAGGTGGCCGGCCTCAATCGATTTTGGAAGTGAAGATGCTGGATGTGAAGGTCCTGGCCTGGTGTGGTTCCACGTGGTCTGCTGTTTTAAGGCCGGTGGATGTACTGCCAAATTCTCTGAAATGCCTTTAGAGATGACTTATGCTAGAGAAACAAAAATTCAATTCACGTGCAACAGCTCTGGTGACATTTCTGCCGTCAGCACGCTAATTGCACGCTCCCTCAAAACTTGCGACATCTGTGGCATTATGCTGTGGGATAAAACTACACATTTTAGAGTGGCCTTTTATTGTGGCCAGCCTAAGGCACACCTGTGCAATAATCATGCTGTCTAATCAGTATCTTTATATGCCCCACCTGTGAAGTGGATGGATTATCTCTAAAAAGAAGAAGTACTCACTAAAGCCTGCTTTAAACCTTACAATTAAGCAAACGATATCGTATGTGATGTGACACGCCCCCATCGTATGTGCGACACGTTCAATTTGTTGACCGTGTCGCACAAACGATTAATTGCCATCACACGTACTTACCTACCATACGACCTCGCCGTGGGCAGCGAACATCCACTTCCTGGAGTGGGAGGGACGTTCGGTGTCACAGCGACGTCAGAATGCGGCCGGCCAATTGAAGCGGAGGGGCGGAGATGAACGGGACGTAAACATCCCGCCCACCTCCTTCCTTCCGCATAGCCGGCGGGAGCCGTGGGACGCAGGTAAGATGTGTTCATCGTTCCCGGGGTGTCAGACACTGCGATGTGTGCTGCCTCGGGAACATTGATCAACCCGACGTGCAATTTTTAGCAAATGAACGACGTGTATGCGATCAACGGTTTTACGTTCAATCGCAATCACACGTAGCTGTCACATGCTACAACACCACTAACGATGCCGGATGTGCGTCACTTACGACGTGACCCCGCCGACACATTGTTAGTTTTGTTGTAGCGTGTAAAGCCCGCTATACACAGATTTAGACAAATTTGTGAGCAATATTTGAAAGAAAAAGGCCTTTTGTGCTCATTGAAAAAATCTTATATCTTTGAGTTCACATCAAAAACAAGTGTTGTGTTTATATTTTTGTGCAGTGTATTTTATTTTTATCATTTATATCTTTTTTTACGTAATAAATAAATTTTGCTACTACCATAACTCTACTGGACTCATAGGATAAAGATCTTTAAATCACCTCCCCGCAAATCCCCCACCACTATTCTACAATTCTATCCTACTTGGCTATTTTTTTTATATTAGCTATGTCGATATAAAAAATAAAAAGGCATGGTTCTTGGAAGGTGAGGAAGGAAAAACAAAAGTAAATTACTAAAAAAAGTTGTGCATGCAAGAGGTTAAATGAATCAACCAGTTTATGTTTCCCCTCCCCACCCCCATCATTTCTTCCTTCCTCTCAACTACAGTAGCTTTGTTTCTTAAAACCGTAGCAAAGAAAATATATCAATGTATTGACTATAGTTTTTTTCTCTAGCTGTGCAGAAAAGGTCAAAAACCCAAATACTTCCTTCAAACAGACTTCAGCAAATCAAACAATTTTAGAACCAGTCAGTACAGTAGATCAAGTACAGTAATACTGATAGCGGTAGTAATAGCACCTTGATTAGCCATGGTACAGACCACATCCCCTATGCTGCAGAAATATGGCAACCCATAAATGTAGAACTCTTACCCCCAGAAATTTCAGATGAAACAATGGTGAATGGTGTAACAATAACAGTGCCAGACATGCTAGCTAAACATTTAAAGAGTAAAGGCCGCTTTACACGCTATGATATATCTAACGATATGTCGTCGGGGTCACGTCGTTAGTGACGCACATCTGGCCTCATTTGACATATTGTAGCGTGTAACACAAGTGAGCGACTGTGAACGAGCAAAAATACTCACCTTATCGTTGCTCGTTGACACGTCGCTCATTTTCAAAAAATCAAATGTCCTTCTGTGCTCCGGTTGTTCATTGTTCCTGAGGCACCACACATCGCTCCGTGTGACAACCCGGGAACGATGAACTGCAGTTTACCTGCGGCCGCCAGCAATGCGGAAGGAAGGAGGTGGACGGAATGTTACGTCCCCCTCATCTCAGTCCCTCCACTACTATTGGCCGGCCGCTGTGTGACGTCGCTGTGACGCCGAACGTCCCTCCCCCTTCAGGAAGTGGATGTTCGCCGCCCACAGCAAGGTCGTTCGGGAGGTAAGTACGTGTGACGGGGGTTACCGACTTTGTGCGACACGGGCAAGAAATTGCCCGTATCACACAAACGATGGGGGCGGGTGCGATCGCCCATGCGATCACACGAGAAATCGACACGTATAAAGCAGCCTTTAGAGTCATTTTAATATCTTTCCTTTTTTTAAATTGGCAGAACATGATAAACTTTATAAGATATCTTATTAGGGAACGCCGCTCTCTTTTCCTCCTGGAATGATGTTTCCTTTCAAAATCTGTCTTTAGTGAACAAAGACTTCCAATGACTGAGATAGGAGATGACAGTTGGTGCTCTTAAAATTCCATGGATAACTCTAATTTTCATTTCAGGAGACGTTGTTGCGGTGTGATGCATGAATGAAATAGTGCAAGGTCTACTAATCAGAAGAGATGCCGGTGATTCTGGCAAGTTGGGAGGTGGTTTGCATGGCTCCCATACGAAGTCTACTGAATACACGTCTGCTGGAACAGACTTTTGGGCTTCTGTAATTTCATTTGGCCACCTCAATCCTTAACATGTCTTCTTCAACAATTTTCCAAGCATTTCCAAGATTGATTGCAATCTCATTTGGCCATCTCTATCCTCAACATGTGTTCTGCAACAATTTTCCTAATATTTCCAAGAGAAATAGGGACTGTAATCACAATGGCAGGCAATTTTGTTCTGACTTTAGTCTGCAAATTAGTTATCCGTAAAGCTTTCAAGAAGGTTTGGTTCTGGCGATGCATTTCTCCATTAGCTTGTGGCCAATATGTGATCGTTTGGCAATGTTCAATGGCATTTGACTTTAAATAAATATTCCTCAAATTCTTTGGCAGTCAACTGGAAGTCAGAATCGCAACCAGTGAAGGCAAATCATTGGAATGAAAGATATGCTCCATCCCATCAATTGCAGTTGAAGAAGTTGATTAGAGAAAATTACTACCTCTTGCCATCGTAATAATCCACGACTACTAACAGGTGGTCTGCAGATGGAATATCACACAGATCAATAGCCAGATCTTTCCCTGGTCCATTAGGTAAAACAGTTTTGGTTTGTTGCCCACCAGCTAGCAGACACCACATGACAAGACTATATGTTCTGCATCCATATAAATTCCTAACCACCAAATCTCTTCACTTAACCATTGTGTGCACCATTATCTAACGACCCTTGTGGGATAATTGCTGGGCTTGTCCCTGTAATTTATGAGACATCAAAATTTGTTTTCCACACAGATTGAAGTTCCTTATGATAGATAACTCATGTTTAACTCTTTCATAGGTTGGATCACAAAGACTCAATATGTCCTGCTTCATTATACATTATCTCAACTGCGAAATTTCGGAATCCCCTGCAAAATATTCTTCAGCCTCACACAGTGTCTGTACATGAGGAACGGCTTTATAAGTGTCGCGGTCGGCGGGGCGCCGCACTCGCTAACGCTCGGGTCCGGCGCTGCTGCTGCTGCTCGGTGGCTCGAGCGGTGGGCTGGACCCGGGGACCCGAGCGGCGCTCCTCGCCCGTGAGTGAAAAGGGGGTTGGTTTATTTTGGGGATTTAGTCCATCATGCCACCCACGGGTTGTGGTGAAGATGGGCACCAGCGCTGCTGGTGACGGGGATCCCGGGAGCGATGGTAGGGAGCAGCTGGGATGTTGTTTTCCCTCTCCGTGGGTAGGGGTTGGTGGTCCCGGGGCCCGGTTGTGTGACGGGGAGGCAGAGTAGGTGAGGTGCAGGGTTGCAGGGGTTGCGCGGCGCGGTGCCGGATTGCACGGGTGTACTCACTCAGCAAGAGATGCACAAAGTCTCCGGTAAAGCAAACGGCTGGATGGACGGGTCCTGCAGCCGGCTGCAGTGTCTCTCCCCGGACAGGTGATGGCGGCTGTCTTTCACTGCACCTTTGTGTACTGTCTTGACTACGATGGGTCCCCAACGGTAGTCCGCTCCCCGGTGTATGGATGCCAGAGGAGCCCGTTTGCCCGCAGGCGCTGGCCCTTGGGTTTCTAGTCTATGGCGGTAGCTGTATACCCTCACGGTGCGGACGGTTGCCTTCTAACAGGTCTTTGGTTGTTAGGAAACCCCTGGGGTTCCTGTCACACTCGGATTTGACTGTTGACGGCAACTCCAAGCCTAGTCGGGGTCCGATGGCCCTGCCTGTGTGTGCTGGCTTCACTTCGCTCCCCGGTCGGTACCGGTGGGCTACCGCCCGACCCCGGTCCTATGGTTCCGCGTCGATACACCACTCCTGCAGACGGCCACCACCATCTGCCAACCTTGCAGTCAGTGCCTGGGCCACAAATCCAGACACTCTCCACTTCACTCCTCTCACTTCAACCTCCTGAACTAATCTACTCCTTTTCCCGCCTCCAGGCCTGTGAACTCCTCGGTGGGTGGGGCCAACCGCTTGGCTCCGCCCCACCTGGTGTGGACATCAGACCCTGGAGGGAGGCAACAAGGGTTTTGTGTTTGGCTAATGTAACTGTCTAGTGGGGGGTGGGGGTGTGTGTGTTACCTGTGACGACCTGACTAGTTCAGGGCGCCACATTCTCCCTTGGTGAAATGCAGACCGTCCGCGGGCTGCCCGTCCATCACCGGTTTTATTTATGTATTTTTTTTTTCAAACTGTAAAAACATAACATGTAAACATATAAAACATAAGCATTCTTCTGGTCACTTTAAACGTTGCACATGTAAACATTTTTTTTAATAATGACAGACGGACGGATGTCTTCCGCTCTCCCACCCAAGCAACCTAGCCCTGATGCTGCCCCTAAGAAGTGGACAGCACCCCTTGACCCCAGTCCAGGTTCAGGCTGCCCGAGCGGGAACGATTACGGTTACTCGCACCCGACTGTCACTTCAGGGGACCCCACGTCCAAGGGGGACCCCTGACCCCCGGAGGATGGCCACCGGTCCTGGTGGTGGCCGGGCCCCAGCCTCCTCTGCTGCGGGCCCTTCCTCCAATCTGCCTCTCCGGAGGCGGCAACGGTTTCCATCCCACAACACTATTTACAAACCCATCAGTTCGTGGGTGGCCTGCAAGTTCTCAGCCATGTCCATGAACAATTTCTCATGTGGGTATGGGGGGGTGATAACTGAACAAGGACTACTCCAGTCCCAACGGGGACGGTTCTCTTCTCGGACGGTAATCAGGTGATTTTTCGGTTTGATTCACTGTCATTCACTCACATATACAACGGTGCTGGGGGTCCCAACGGGGACAACAGGGTGCAACGGTGGACTGCCACCTCCACTTCAGGTCGACCTCCCCACAGACTTCCTCCACCTCGACATCCTGCTGGCAAGATGGGGGAGGGGACTGGGACTCCGCCTGGAAACTGCGGCCTTCCCTCACCTTTACATCGAGGGCAAACCAGCCCCTCTCCCCGCAGTGTCGGGTATAGGACACGAGGTCGCCTGGCAGCAGGTCTCGGCCTGGGTGGCCCGTTGGCAAATGGGCATGCACGTCACGGTGAGCCACGAACACATCGGCCTCCAGGCCCGACTGATAAATAAAGCCATACCCCCAGTGGGGGTCAAACATTCGGACCTGTTCTTCATACACCGGGCCCCGTACCCGGAATGTAGCATGGTGGAGGTTGTCCTTTTCGCGGATGGTGCAGGCCACCACTTCGGCTCTGTGTCGCTCTCTTTCCGCAATTTCCCGGCCCAGCGGGGTCGGCTCCCTGTCCCAGTAAGGGGCGTCTGCATGCCCCCGCGCACGGGTCGGGCCCCGCGGGACTTCATTTTTGGAAGGTCCTGCGGTGACATGGCCTGGGGTGCTGCCTCACAGCGGCGACCCGGCACGGCCTCAGCCGAGGTTTGCAGTATGGGAACAGGGTTCCTCACCGGCTGAACCTCCGCCTCTTTCTGGACCGGACGGACTACCGGAGACGGGACGGGCTTAGGTGCGGCCACTTCTGGTGCCGACGGCTCTTCCTCGCGGACGGGCACCTCCCGCTGGATCTTCCATGGCAGCGGTGCGGTTCGTCTGCGGACATCACTTGCAGGCTGGTCCTCCAGGGCGGACGGCCGGAACTCCGCTACCGGTGATGGGGGTAGCGGGCCTAGTGGCGGGGTAGCAGCAACCGAAGCGGGTAGCGGGGGAGGCAGCAGGGTGAGCGAGCGTAGACCGGGCCCCTCAGCCACAGCGACCGGTCCCTCGGGGACACAGGGGCGTGGGTCACCTACCCGCTCCTCCAACTCCGTCTCCACCTCGCGTCTCTGCACGGCCGCCGACACTTCTGCCATGTCGGCCATCCATTCCTCCACAAGGGACTTCACTTGGGCCTGCAGGCGGCTGCATATCCACGCGGTCCTGACCTCCACCCACGCCGCTGTTCCTGGCGTGGGCTCTGGGGTTTCAGCGGTGCCGGACGGACGGGACATAGTGCGCGGCAGTGTTCCAGGAATCAAATGTTTGCAGAGTCCTGGCGTCCCCGCTTTTATAGCCTCGGCTACATTAGGCAGACACACACCTGCCCCCCCTTGGTTCTCTTCAGCATTTCCGCTTGTTGGGGGCGGGGCTTCGTGCCTTCCCTGCTCGGGGAAGACGCTCGAGCGGGAAATTTTCACGCCAAAGATGGCGGCGCTTCAAATTTTTCAGCCGGACGCTGCCGGTGGGGACCACAAGGCGCACTTCTACAGGTAAGTAGATCTGTTCAATCCTCTTCATGACGCCAAGTTGTCGCGGGCGACGGGGCGCCGCGCTCGCTAACGCTCGAGTCCGGCACTGCTGCTGGTCGGTGGCTTGAGCGGTGGGCCGGATCTGGGGACTCGAGCGGCGCTCCTCGCCCGTGAATGAAAAGGGGGTTGGTTTGTTTTGGGGATTTAGTCCGTGACGCCTCCCACGGGTTGTGGTGAAGATGGGCACCACCGCTGCTGGTGACGGGGATCCCTGGAGCGATGGTAGGGAGCAGCTGGGATGTTGTTTTCCCCCCTCCGTGGGTAGGGGTTGGTGGTCCCGGGGCCCGATTGTGTGATGGGGAGGCAGGGTAGGTGAGGTGCAGGGTTGCAGGGGTTGTGCAGCGCGGTGTCGGATGGCACGGGTGTACTCACTCAGCAAGAGATGCACAAAGTCTCCGGTAAAGCAAACGGCTGGATGGACGGGTCCCGCAGCCGGCTGCAGTGTCTCTCCCCGGACAGGTGATGGCGGCTGTCTGCCATCACCACCCACCCACCACCGTCTGCCAACCTTGTTGTCAGTGCCTGGCCCACAAACCCAGACACTCTCCACTTCACTCCTCTCACTTCAACCTCCTGAACTAATCTACTCCTTTTCCCGCCTCCAGGCCTGTGAACTCCTCGGTGGGTGGGGCCAACCGCTTGGCTCTGCCCCACCTAGTGTGGATATCAGACCCTGGAGGGAGGCAACAAGGGTTTTGTGTTTGGCTAATGTAACTGTCTAGTGGGGGGTGGAGGGGTGTGTGTGTTACCTGTTACGACCTGGCTAGTCCAGGGCGCCACATAAGCAATACATAAAATACTCCTTTGGTAGGTTGTGTGATGGTGCTGAGGACCTCAGCACTCTTGCAAATACACCTACAACATTTGTAGGTCCAGATCTGGGTAAAAGAGGAATAATCCATCTTTCAATTCTACTTGATGGTTTGGATGAATGAGAAAGTATCACCTCCAATGACTTTTGATTAATTAGCATTTCAAAATCAAATAAATAAAGTTATGAAGTGAATGTTATGTTCTTATACCATTCACATTCCCAAAAAAACGCTAAAGCTTCTTTCTCAAGGTAGGGTCACATGGGCGATTTCTTCAGGAACATTTATGCCCCCCAGTAACATTTATGACCCTTAGTGAAATGTATGCTCCCAGTACTGATTATGCCCCCTCAGTAATGTTTATTCAGTATTGTATGTGGCCTCCACGTGCCTGTATGACTTACTTACAATGCCTGGGCATGCTCCTGATGAGGTTGCGGATGGTCTCCTGAGGGATCTCCTCCCAGACCTGGATTAAAGCATCCGCCAACTATTGGACAGTCTGTGGTGGAAAGTGACGTTGGTGGATGGAGCGAGACATAATGTCCCAGATGTGCTCAATCAGATTTAGGTCTGGGGAATAGGCGGGCCAGTCCATAGCTTCAATGCATTTCATCTTGCAGGAACTGCTGACACACTACAGCCAAATGAGGTCTAGCATGGTCCTGCATTATGAGGAACCCACGGCCAACCGCACCAGCATATGGTCTCACAAGGGGTCTGAGCATCTCATCTCGACACCTAATGGCAGTCAGGCTACCTCTGGCGAGCACATGGAGGGCTGTGCGGCCCTCCAAAGAAATGCCACCCCACACCATTACTGACCCACTGCCAAACCGGTCATGCTGAAGGATGTTGCAGGCAGCAGATTGCTCTCCACTGCATCTTCAGACTCTGTCATGTCTATGACATGTGCTCAGTGTGAGAGCACAACTAACATTCAAAAGTGACCAAAACATCAGCCAGAAAGCATTGGTACTGAGATGTGGTCTGTGGTCCCCACCTGCAGAAACACTCCTTTATTGAATGTGTTTTGATAATTGCCAATAATTTCCATCTGATGTCTATTCCATTTACACAACAGCATGTGAAATTGATTGCTAATCAATGTTGCTTCCTAAGTGGACAGTTTGATTTCACAGAAGTTTGATTAACTTGGAGTTATAGTCGGTTGGTTAAGTGTTCCCTTTAATTTTTTGAGCAGTGCATATACTGCAGTCTTTAGCCCCTCCTGTGATGTATATACTGTAGCACCAGCGCCTCTTGTGATGTATATTCTGTAGCCCTCATCCCCTCCTGTGATGTGCATTCTGCAGCCCCCAGCCCCTCCTGTGATGTATATACTATAGCCCCCAGCCCCTCCTGTGATTTATATACAGCAGTGTTCGTGTGCACTGTGCATGCCATTGTCTGTTAGTAACGGTGACGGCCATCATGCAGCGTGGCCTGCACAGCCACATGCATGGGAGAAGTTGGATGGACACAAATGGGTAGGTGAGTGAGGCTGCTGTTGGCTTCCCCATTTTAATAATTTCTCTAATATCTCTTTGTGTGCATGTATGGTATGTATGTGACACCCTGGACCCCAGGGGTCACAGGTAACAACACCTTCCACATTACACACACCCCCCCATCCCTTGTGAGGAAGGGGAGACCTGATGCCTTCCTCAGGGCTGGTAGAGCACACCAGGTGGGCGGAGTCAGGCGGAAAGGCATGCCCACTGAGGAGACTACTGTCCTGAGGCAGGAAATACAAACAGTCTAAGTTTGGAGAGAGAGTTGACAGGAGGTGTAGAGGAGCAGAGCTGTCAGGGACCCGGGTTGGAGCCTGGGATCCCCGCAGTGGAGGTTGAGGAAGAGTTCCCCACTGCAGAGTAAGGAGCTGGTAGTCCGTAGGCTATAAAAGGACCTGTTCCCGTTGGGAATTGTGTTTGACCCCCGTTGACAACCCTGTTGCGTGAGTGACTGCTTATGAACAAGGCCGTGGACTTGCCAGCCACCCAAAAACTTTTGGGCTTGTAAATATTGCCCTATCTGCCCCTTAACATGCCTTCCCGTTCCGTTAGCCTCCGGAGAGGCAGATTGGAGGTAGGACCCGCAGCAGAGCAGGCTGGGGTCCAGTCACCACCGGGACCGGTGACCATCCTCCGGGGAGCCCTTTGACAACTGCCGGGTGCGCTGCACCGTACCCGTTCCCGCCTGGGTGATCTGGCCAAGTTCCTGTTTCCGGACTGGGGAAAAGGGGTGCTGCCTATTTCTTAGGGGCAGCATCAAGACTAAGTTGTTTGGGTAGGAAAGGCGGAAGGACATGAACCCGTTACGTTAATAAAAGTTATGCAACGTTAAAGTAAAATGCCTCCCATTATGGGAAGATCTGCAGAAATCATATAATGTACAAATGTTATTATAATTGTAAGTGTTTCCCGTTTTACCATTTTACAGTTAAAAGAAAAACAAAAATAAACCAGAGTTGGTCGGCAGCCCGCGGACGGTCTGCATTAAACCAAGGGGGAATGTGATGCCCTGGACCTCCAGTCTAAGTTTGGAGAGAGAGTTGACAGGAGGTGTAGAGGAGCAGAGCTGTCAGGAAGCCGGGTTGGAGCCTGGGGTGCCCGCAACGTCAGGCAGGCAGACGGTAATGGCCGCTTGCAGAAGTACCGGTACAGCAACTGGCGGAACCATAGGGACCGGGCCAGGGTTGGAGCTCGCCGGCCCTGAACCGGGGAGTCAACCGTTTACCGGGGCACCAGAAACCGGGTACTCAGACCCCGTCCTAGCTTAGAAGCTACTGAGTATAGGCAAATTAACTGATTGCAGTCTGGACCTCACGAGTTCATCCTCACCCAAAGTCCCAAAAGAAGGCAAAAGCCCACCGATACCGGGTGAGAGCCACCGCCAAGGGCCAAACATCCGACGGGCCAGCGCCTGCGGGCAACCGAGGGCTCCTCCGGCAGCCAAAACGCCGGGGAGCGGTCTACCACTGTCCAGGCAGGGGAGCCAACAGTTAAACAAGAGGTGCAAGGGAAAGGGGCCACCATCAGCCTCACAAGGGACACAATGGGGAGATAAGGTATGCACACCAGTGACTATGGAAGGGGAATACATGGAATAGCAGAAACTGCTGTGTGAATACTGACATGAAAAATTCAATAGCTATTTGTAAGAATGAAATGTGAAAAATGGAACCTGCATTACTGCCATGAATATATGAATAAAGAGAAATTTAGCTACTGAATTGATCAATGCAGAAGAGCCCCAACACTACGCCAAAGTATTTCTCTACGTTGGGGTCCCTAGCTTGTGTGTGTCCTCTCATGCAGTTAAAAAACTTACCGTGTATGGGACGCTGAGACCCAGGCTATATATGCGTATAATGTGGATTGGCAATAGGTGTGTATGGGGAGGGTTCACAAACGAAAAACTACTAACATTAAGGAATAACGTTTGGAACTCCATTCTATGTCTGAACTGGGTGCAAAAAACCTAAAAAACATCACTATGGGGAGATAAGGTATGCACACCAGTGACTATGGAAGGGGAATACATGGAATAGCAGAAACTGCTGTGTGAATACTGACATGAAAAATTCAATAGCTATTTGTAAGAATGAAATGTGAAAAATGGAACCTGCATTACTGCCATGAATATATGAATAAAGAGAAATTTAGCTACTGAATTGATCAATGCAGAAGAGCCCCAACACTACGCCAAAGTATTTCTCTACGTTGGGGTCCCTAGCTTGTGTGTGTCCTCTCATGCAGTTAAAAAACTTACCGTGTATGGGACGCTGAGACCCAGGCTATATATGCGTATAATGTGGATTGGCAATAGGTGTGTATGGGGAGGGTTCACAAACGAAAAACTACTAACATTAAGGAATAACGTTTGGAACTCCATTCTATGTCTGAACTGGGTGCAAAAAACCTAAAAAACATCACTATGGGGAGATAAGGTATGCACACCAGTGACTATGGAAGGGGAATACATGGAATAGCAGAAACTGCTGTGTGAATACTGACATGAAAAATTCAATAGCTATTTGTAAGAATGAAATGTGAAAAATGGAACCTGCATTACTGCCATGAATATATGAATAAAGAGAAATTTAGCTACTGAATTGATCAATGCAGAAGAGCCCCAACACTACGCCAAAGTATTTCTCTACGTTGGGGTCCCTAGCTTGTGTGTGTCCTCTCATGCAGTTAAAAAACTTACCGTGTATGGGACGCTGAGACCCAGGCTATATATGCGTATAATGTGGATTGGCAATAGGTGTGTATGGGGAGGGTTCACAAACGAAAAACTACTAACATTAAGGAATAACGTTTGGAACTCCATTCTATGTCTGAACTGGGTGCAAAAAACCTAAAAAACATCACTATGGGGAGATAAGGTATGCACACCAGTGACTATGGCAGTAATGCAGGTTCCATTTTTCACATTTCATTCTTACAAATAGCTATTGAATTTTTCATGTCAGTATTCACACAGCAGTTTCTGCTATTCCATGTATTCCCCTTCCATAGTCACTGGTGTGCATACCTTATCTCCCCATAGTGATGTTTTTTAGGTTTTTTGCACCCAGTTCAGACATAGAATGGAGTTCCAAACGTTATTCCTTAATGTTAGTAGTTTTTCGTTTGTGAACCCTCCCCATACACACCTATTGCCAATCCACATTATACGCATATATAGCCTGGGTCTCAGCGTCCCATACACGGTAAGTTTTTTAACTGCATGAGAGGACACACACAAGCTAGGGACCCCAACGTAGAGAAATACTTTGGCGTAGTGTTGGGGCTCTTCTGCATTGATCAATTCAGTAGCTAAATTTCTCTTTATTCATATATTCATGGCAGTAATGCAGGTTCCATTTTTCACATTTCATTCTTACAAATAGCTATTGAATTTTTCATGTCAGTATTCACACAGCAGTTTCTGCTATTCCATGTATTCCCCTTCCATAGTCACTGGTGTGCATACCTTATCTCCCCATAGTGATTGTCACAAACCACCGGGGGGGTCACTCAGAAATCCCCCGCGCTGGCTACCAGTACGTCACAATCGGGGGGTAACAAGTGGGGGTCACCCCTCCTTTATACCTCCCGACCGACAGACAGAGCACGTGACGCGCTCTCTAGCGCCCCTCTTATAGTCAGGCCAATTATGGAATTGCCCGACAATAAGCAAGGAGGCCGCTATACTACTTATGCCGATTATTGAAGGGTCCCCAGTGAGAGTAGGGTATATATTCCCCCGACCTCCGCGGGCGGAATATATAAAACCTCCCCGGATCTCACTGGCCTCCCCACAATAATCCTTGGCACAACTCGCTGCCACCAACCGCTTCACGGTAACTATTAGCCGAACACACAGACGTGGGATTCAAGATCGAGATAACAGAACAGCCCAAGATTAATTATATAATTTAATCAGCCTAAAGCACACTAGAAACTACAATATGTACAATAGGGAATCTACAGAATATACATATGTCAGAGTACAGTTACAGATAAAGCATGGTTTACAAACAGGCATACACAGTTCCAGCAGTTACCTTGTGCG
The DNA here is from genome assembly GCF_048569485.1 of Anomaloglossus baeobatrachus. Lineage (NCBI taxonomy): Eukaryota > Metazoa > Chordata > Amphibia > Anura > Aromobatidae > Anomaloglossus > Anomaloglossus baeobatrachus. Next base: position 425,524,682 of record NC_134357.1, read on the forward strand.
TCTGGCCACAGGGGGGCGCTGTAGGCCAGGTTTCTAGGATCCTTCCCACAGATGTTTCCTACACGTGACCCCCAGCGAAAGAACCCTGGAAAATGGCCGAAGTAGGGTTATCAACCTGGGCAAATCCAGGTCCCCTCCTACCTTAGTGACCTCAGAGGGAGCACTGCTCCACCCCTGGCTGGAGTTATGGACAAAATCCACAACATGGAATATGGCCATAACTTGGCCTGGGAGCGTCGTAGGCGGACGCCGACGCTCTCATTGTGACAGTTATGAATTTAGCTACGGAACGAGAGGACTCATGACTTGTCTACTAGTTCCCCATTGGCTGATATCACGCCTGGGGTATTTCCCCAGGTCCTGCTCCCATAAAAAGGGTGTGCCAGCATCGTCCGCATGCGGAGACACCATTTTTATGGTTGCCATATTTATCGGAAATATGGCTTGCGAGATATGAACCATTTTTTACTGGAGTCGTTCTGTCTGGATACTTCCATAGCCTTGCTAATTAGATAGCAGCCCCTACCACAGGGTCACGGCAGGGAGTCATCCTGTGTCCATTGTTCCCACATCATCTCATTTCCATATCACAGGAGATGGCTGTTGGAGGTGTAAGTGGGATGTGACACCTTCCCAGATGGTGGACATTGAGAACAAGAAGGGAGGGGGCACTGCCATGGAGTGATGAGAGCGATTATGACTGGAAGTCATAATTCATCTTCATATCCCAGGGTTTGCCTCACACCTCCCCCCTTTTGAGGGCGCTAGGGGGCAGCACACTCCGGTGTTCCCCCGTGCGCCCGTCCGCGACCTCTCCTTGTCGGGACAGCCCGTCTGCGTTACCGTGGTCCCGGCCCCTTTTGTGGCGAATGGTGAAGTTGTATTGCTGGAGCGCAAGGCTCCATCGCAACAATCGCCCATTCGTCCCAGAGACGGTGTGCAACCAGCTGAGGGGATTGTGGTCCGTCTCCACGATGAAGTGGCGCCCGTATAGATAGGGTTGCAGACGCTGCAGGGCCCACACTATGGCCAGGCACTCCTTCTCCATCGTGGAATAGGCCACTTCCCTTGGTAACAGCTTCCTGCTCAGGTACAAGACTGGGTGCTCTTGGCTCGCAGAGTCCACCTGGCTGAGCACCGCACCGAGGCCGAAGTCACTGGCGTCGGTCTGTACTACAAACGGCCGCGTGAAGTCGGCTGCCTGTAGCACGGGCGGGCTGGACAGGGCGTCCTTTAGGGCCTGGAAGGCTGTCTCGCAGTCCATTGTCCAATCGACTGCAGAGGGCAGCTTCTTCTTGGTGAGGTCCGTCAAGGGCTTTGCCAGGCTACTATAGCGTGGAACAAACCTCCTATAGTACCCAGCGGTCCCCAAGAAGGACATCACCTGCTTCTTGGTCCTGGGGGTGGGCCAGGATGCGATGGCCTCCACTTTCTCAGGCTCGGGCTTCAGTGTTCTCCCGCCTACCCGGTGACCGAGGTACTGGACCTCGCTCATGGCCAGCTGACACTTTCCCGGCTTGATGGTCAAACCTGCCCGGTGGATCCGCCTGAGCACCTGTGCTAGATGCTCTAGGTGGTCCTCCCAGGTGGGACTGAAGACGGCAATGTCATCCAGGTACGCGGCCGCGTACCCTTCAAGTCCCTTGAGCAGGGTGTTGACCATCCGCTGGAAAGTGGCAGGGGCATTCCTCATCCCGAATGGCATCACCGTGGACTCGTATAGTCCAAATGGGGTAATAAAGGCAGAGCGTTCCCTGGCCTTGCGAGTCAGGGGGATCTGCCAATATCCCCGGCTCAGGTCCATGATGGTCAGGTACTGAGCCCCGGCCAACTGATCGAGCAGGTCATCGATGCGTGGCATTGGGTACGCATCGGCGACCGTGACAGCATTGAGCCCCCTGTAGTCCACGCAGAACCGAGTGGTTCGGTCCTTCTTAGGGACGAGGACTACAGGCGAGGCCCAAGCGCTGTTGTGATGCCTGGATCACCCCCAGCTTCAGCATCTCGTCAATCTCCTGGCGCATGTGTTGCTGCACCTCCAGGGAGACCCGATATGCTGAACGCCGGATCGGGGGATGATCCCCAGTGTCCACGTGATGGACAGCCAAGTCAGTCCTTCCGGGCTGGTTGGTAAACAACCCCCGGAAGGGGAGGAGGGTGGCCCACAGCTGGGACCGTTGGTCCTCCAAGAGCTGGTGGCCAACCTCCACATCCTCAATGGATCCGCCTGCCCTAACCTGGGCTAGCATATCCAAGAGGGTTTCCGCTTCTCCCTCCTCGGGCAGGTTGCACACGGGGAGCGCACATGCCTCCCGCTCATGATGTGCCTTCATCATGTTCACATGGAAGGGCTTCCGCCTTCCACGGGCAGGGTCCAGGGTGACCAGGTACGTCACAGGGTTGAGCTGCTGGTACACGAGGTATGGGCCTTCCCAGGCTGCCTGAAGCTTGTCCTGTGGTACGGGGACCAGTACCCACACCTTTTGACCCACTTGGTAGGTCCTCTCACAAGCGTTCTGGTCGTACCAACGCTCCTGATCGGCCTGGGCTTGAGCCATATTGTCGTGTACCAGTTGCGTCAAGGCCTGCATTTTGTCCCGGAAGCGCATGACATACTCGATAACCGACACTCCAGGGGTGGCCAAATCCCCTTCCCAAGCCTCTTTCACCAGAGCCAGGGGGCCCCGCACACGTCGCCCGTACAGGAGCTCAAACGGTGAGAATCCTGTTGAGGCCTGTGGAACCTCCCGGTAAGCAAATAACAGGTGTGGGAGATACCGCTCCCAGTCACGCCCATGGGAGTCGACCAACATCTTAAGCATCTGCTTTAAGGTGCCATTGAACCGCTCGCACAGGCCATTAGTCTGTGGATGGTACGGGCTGGCCACCAGATGTCGCACCTGGACTTGCTTACAGAGGGCCTCCATCAGCTGGGACATGAATTGGGTCCCCCGGTCAGTGAGCATTTCCTGGGGAAAACCCACTCGGGAGAAAATCTCCAGCAATGCGGTGGCCACCTTGTCAGCCCGAATGGACGACAAGGCCACTGCTTCTGGGTACCGGGTGGCATAGTCCACTACCGTCAGTATGAAGCGTTTCCCGGAGCTGCTGGGGATGGCCAGCGGGCCGACCAGATCCACAGCCACCCTCCTGAAAGGCTCATCGATGATGGGCAGAGATACCAGTGGGGCTTTGGGGCGTGGCCCCGCCTTCCCCACTCTCTGACAGGTTTCACACGAACGGCAGTAGGCAGCCACATCGGCCCCCATTTTTGGCCAGTAGAAATGCTGGTTTAACCTGGCCTTGGTCTTAGCGATCCCTAGGTGTCCGGCCATCGGAATCTCATGTGCGATCCGCAACAACTCCGTCCGGAACGGATAGGGTACCACCAACTGTCGGTCCCTGGGCCACGCCTCCGGTGAACCCTGCTGGACCGTGGCCCGGTACAGCCGTCCTTGGTCCCAGACCACTCGCTCCGGGTCCGAGTCCGAGGGAGGCTGTGCCGCCTGCTCCTTAAGAGCTTTCAGGCTGTCGTCAGCTTCTAACGCTGCCTGAAACCCCTGACTAGATGTGGCCAGAATCGACGAGACTGTCACATCTTCGGTCAGTACCCCGGGACCTGTGTCCTGGCCTCCACCTGACTCGGCTGCCACTTGGTCAGAAGGGGAAGAGCTATCGGACCTCCGGGAGGCCCCTTGGCTTCCAGCACTCCCACTGCGGGTGACAGCGGCCACAGCCGCTGCGACCGTGGGTCGTGCCTGCTCCTCCTCCGTTCCTGACCAAGTCGCCGGTTCAGGCAGACCGACCTGGCTTCCTGACACCCCGGTTGTGGGGGAACCATGCACCGAGATCTTACCTGGGAGCACTTCCGCTCCTGGACCGGCCCCAATCTCACCTGCCTGTTCCCCTCCTGCAGCAACAGAACCCCGCTGTGAAATCTCTGGGGACCCCACATTTGCTGTGGTAGCCCCCACCCCACACACTGGTCCTCCCCCTGCAGCACCCTGCTCTCTGCTTATCCCTGCAGAGGGCAGCAGATCCCAGCTCACAGGCTGATTACTTGTAGAGGCATTGTCACACCTTTCTCTGACCCCCTCCCCTGTCACAGCTGCAGCTGAGTGTGTGTCTATGGTGTCTATGCAAGCAGAAATATCAGAGTTCACTCCCTCCTCCCTTACATCATTCATAGATAACACATTAACATTGTCCGGAGGCCTGTCAGTACTGGCTGAAGGTTCAGCCCTTGGTTGGGGCCCAAACTGGGAGGTTATCTGCCCCAAATCTGTCCCAAGTAGCACGTTTGCGGGGATCCGATCAGTTACCCCCACCTCCCTCACCCCTCGCCCTGCGCCCCAGTCCACATAAATGTCAGCAACAGGCAGCGCCGGGTCAATGCCTCCAATCCCGGAGACAGCGAGGGTTTTTCCAGGGATCAAGTCTTGGGGGGACACCATCTCAGGCCGCACCAGAGTCACCTCCGAGGCGCTGTCTCGCAGTCCCATGGTCACAGACCGGCCGACGGTGACAGGTTGGAAGCTGTCCAGGGACCTACCACCACCCCCACCCACACAATACACCTTGGGCGGCCCTTGGGACGGGGACGGAGCCGGGGCCTTGGGACGCTGAGGGCACATGGCCTTGAAGTGTCCAGGTAGGTTGCACTGGTGGCACCGTCTTGGCTCTGCCACGGGCCTGGAGAGGGGAGTTGAGGGGGACACCCCCTGCAGTCTAGGGGCAGGTGGGGCAGTCGCAGAATTCATCTTACCCCCTCTCCAGGTGCTGCTGGTGGCTGCTCTCCTGGCCTCAGGAGCCCGATTGTTGGTGTAGTCATCGGCCAGGGCAGCTGTAGCCGTGGACCCCTTTGGCTTCTGGTCTCGGATGAACTGGCGGAGATCCTCAGGGCAGTTCCACAAGAGTTGCTCCGTGATGAACAAGTCCAGGATCTCCGGTCCGGTGGAAAGCTGCAGGCCTTGGGTCCAGTGGTCGGCAGCTCGGGCAAGTGCCCGCCTGTGGTCAGCCCAGGAGTCCTTTGGTCCCTTCTGTAGGCTCCGGAACTTCTTGCGGTAGGACTCTGGAGTGAGGTTGTACTGTTGGATCAGGGCCCGCTTGATGGTGTCGTAGCCCTGATCTGCCTCAGCAGGCAAGTCCCCAAGGATTTCCAGGGCCTTACCCCTTAAACGGGGGGTCAGGTATTTGGCCCACTGGTCCTTGTCCAGATGGTGCTGCAAGCAAGTCCGTTCAAAAGCAGTCAAGAAAGAGTCCAAGTCTCCATCCTTCTCCAGCACTGGGAAGTCCTCAACACGGACCTTTGGAAGTTTGGTGTCTTGAAGGTCACGTGTGGCTGATGAGGGCCGGAGCTGAGCTAGCTGCAGCTGGTGGTCCCGGTCTGCCTGTTGCCGTCGCTCCGCAGCCTCACGCTCTGCCTGGCGCTCTTCACGCGCTGCCTGCCGCTCTGCCTGCCGCTCCGCAGCCTCACACGCTGCCCTGCGCTCTGCCATGAGTTCCCTGTAGCCCTCCCGGTCTCCAGCCTGGAGAAGGGCCATAGCCATTTGAAGAAGGCTATCCGAGCCTCCCAGGCTCGGTGGAATGGCACGTGGTGATCTGCGGCCCGCTGCGGAGCCTGGTGATTCACTGTCCATTGCAGAGCGGAGGGCTGGCATCTGGCTCGTTGAGGACCCTTGGGTGAGCTGCTCCTCATCTTGTCCAGCAGTGCCAGGTTGTGCAATGTCCTCTGCAGAGCTGTTTTCTGGCGTCGAGCTCCTGGAGGACTCGTGGGCAACCTCCTCATTACTGTCCACAGCACCGTCCTCCCTCTCTTCGGCTCCTGCTTTAGCATTGGCCAGTTGCCTAGCTCTGCTCCTGGTGCCATCAGCCATTCTTGCAGACTTTTGGTCACTGACACAGAACTGACACCTGATGCCTCCACACACCTTACAGTATCTGCACTCTGACACTCTAGTGTTGAGCTAGTCTGAAGACCCCAGCAGCCACAGCTGCTGCAGGCAGTCTTTAGTGTCTGGGAGTATGGGTCTCACACTCACACACACTATTATCTCGATCCCACCGCTGCCACCAATATGTCACAAACCACCGGGGGGGTCACTCAGAAATCCCCCGCGCTGGCTACCAGTACGTCACAATCGGGGGGTAACAAGTGGGGGTCACCCCTCCTTTATACCTCCCGACCGACCGACAGAGCACGTGACGCGCTCTCTAGCGCCCCTCTTATAGTCAGGCCAATTATGGAATTGCCCGACAATAAGCAAGGAGGCCGCTATACTACTTATGCCGATTATTGAAGGGTCCCCAGTGAGAGTAGGGTATATATTCCCCCGACCTCCGCGGGCGGAATATATAAAACCTCCCCGGATCTCACTGGCCTCCCCACAATAATCCTTGGCACAACTCGCTGCCACCAACCGCTTCACGGTAACTATTAGCCGAACACACAGACGTGGGATTCAAGATCGAGATAACAGAACAGCCCAAGATTAATTATATAATTTAATCAGCCTAAAGCACACTAGAAACTACAATATGTACAATAGGGAATCTACAGAATATACATATGTCAGAGTACAGTTACAGATAAAGCATGGTTTACAAACAGGCATACACAGTTCCAGCAGTTACCTTGTGCGTCTGGCCACAGGGGGGCGCTGTAGGCCAGGTTTCTAGGATCCTTCCCACAGATGTTTCCTACACGTGACCCCCAGCGAAAGAACCCTGGAAAATGGCCGAAGTAGGGTTATCAACCTGGGCAAATCCAGGTCCCCTCCTACCTTAGTGACCTCAGAGGGAGCACTGCTCCACCCCTGGCTGGAGTTATGGACAAAATCCACAACATGGAATATGGCCATAACTTGGCCTGGGAGCGTCGTAGGCGGACGCCGACGCTCTCATTGTGACAGTTATGAATTTAGCTACGGAACGAGAGGACTCATGACTTGTCTACTAGTTCCCCATTGGCTGATATCACGCCTGGGGTATTTCCCCAGGTCCTGCTCCCATAAAAAGGGTGTGCCAGCATCGTCCGCATGCGGAGACACCATTTTTATGGTTGCCATATTTATCGGAAATATGGCTTGCGAGATATGAACCATTTTTTACTGGAGTCGTTCTGTCTGGATACTTCCATAGCCTGGCTAATTAGATAGCAGCCCCTACCACAGGGTCACGAGAGAAGGGAGAAGGAAAGATTCCGCACATGCAATCAGGGGCACACCAATGGTATAATATATAAAGCACACCTTTATTTATTGCACACAGAAATACATCTTAAAATCAATTAAAAACATACAACAAGACAAAAGAACACCACTTAGGCAAGACCGAATGCCCCAGATAACATATATCACAGATGACAATATAATCATGAAATGCAATGCAATATCGGGATGACAAATATAGGTATACAACCCAAAACCCTGGAAAACCTACCACAGGGTCACGGCAGGGAGTCATCCTGTGTCCATTGTTCCCACATCATCTCATTTCCATATCACAGGAGATGGCTGTTGGAGGTGTAAGTGGGATGTGACACCTTCCCAGATGGTGGACATTGAGAACAAGAAGGGAGGGGGCACTGCCATGGAGTGATGAGAGCGATTATGACTGGAAGTCATAATTCATCTTCATATCCCAGGGTTTGCCTCACAGTGATGTTTTTTAGGTTTTTTGCACCCAGTTCAGACATAGAATGGAGTTCCAAACGTTATTCCTTAATGTTAGTAGTTTTTCGTTTGTGAACCCTCCCCATACACACCTATTGCCAATCCACATTATACGCATATATAGCCTGGGTCTCAGCGTCCCATACACGGTAAGTTTTTTAACTGCATGAGAGGACACACACAAGCTAGGGACCCCAACGTAGAGAAATACTTTGGCGTAGTGTTGGGGCTCTTCTGCATTGATCAATTCAGTAGCAAAATTTCTCTTTATTCATATATTCATGGCAGTAATGCAGGTTCCATTTTTCACATTTCATTCTTACAAATAGCTATTGAATTTTTCATGTCAGTATTCACACAGCAGTTTCTGCTATTCCATGTATTCCCCTTCCATAGTCACTGGTGTGCATACCTTATCTCCCCATAGTGATGTTTTTTAGGTTTTTTGCACCCAGTTCAGACATAGAATGGAGTTCCAAACGTTATTCCTTAATGTTAGTAGTTTTTCGTTTGTGAACCCTCCCCATACACACCTATTGCCAATCCACATTATACGCATATATAGCCTGGGTCTCAGCGTCCCATACACGGTAAGTTTTTTAACTGCATGAGAGGACACACACAAGCTAGGGACCCCAACGTAGAGAAATACTTTGGCGTAGTGTTGGGGCTCTTCTGCATTGATCAATTCAGTAGCTAAATTTCTCTTTATTCATATATTCATGGCAGTAATGCAGGTTCCATTTTTCACATTTCATTCTTACAAATAGCTATTGAATTTTTCATGTCAGTATTCACACAGCAGTTTCTGCTATTCCATGTATTCCCCTTCCATAGTCACTGGTGTGCATACCTTATCTCCCCATAGTGATGTTTTTTAGGTTTTTTGCACCCAGTTCAGACATAGAATGGAGTTCCAAACGTTATTCCTTAATGTTAGTAGTTTTTCGTTTGTGAACCCTCCCCATACACACCTATTGCCAATCCACATTATACGCATATATAGCCTGGGTCTCAGCGTCCCATACACGGTAAGTTTTTTAACTGCATGAGAGGACACACACAAGCTAGGGACCCCAACGTAGAGAAATACTTTGGCGTAGTGTTGGGGCTCTTCTGCATTGATCAATTCAGTAGCTAAATTTCTCTTTATTCATATATTCATGGCAGTAATGCAGGTTCCATTTTTCACATTTCATTCTTACAAATAGCTATTGAATTTTTCATGTCAGTATTCACACAGCAGTTTCTGCTATTCCATGTATTCCCCTTCCATAGTCACTGGTGTGCATACCTTATCTCCCCATAGTGATGTTTTTTAGGTTTTTTGCACCCAGTTCAGACATAGAATGGAGTTCCAAACGTTATTCCTTAATGTTAGTAGTTTTTCGTTTGTGAACCCTCCCCATACACACCTATTGCCAATCCACATTATACGCATATATAGCCTGGGTCTCAGCGTCCCATACACGGTGAGTTTTTTAACTGCATGAGAGGACACACACAAGCTAGGGACCCCAACGTAGAGAAATACTTTGGCGTAGTGTTGGGGCTCTTCTGCATTGATCAATTCAGTAGCTAAATTTCTCTTTATTCATATATTCATGGCAGTAATGCAGGTTCCATTTTTCACATTTCATTCTTACAAATAGCTATTGAATTTTTCATGTCAGTATTCACACAGCAGTTTCTGCTATTCCATGTATTCCCCTTCCATAGTCACTGGTGTGCATACCTTATCTCCCCATAGTGATGTTTTTTAGGTTTTTTGCACCCAGTTCAGACATAGAATGGAGTTCCAAACGTTATTCCTTAATGTTAGTAGTTTTTCGTTTGTGAACCCTCCCCATACACACCTATTGCCAATCCACATTATACGCATATATAGCCTGGGTCTCAGCGTCCCATACACGGTAAGTTTTTTAACTGCATGAGAGGACACACACAAGCTAGGGACCCCAACGTAGAGAAATACTTTGGCGTAGTGTTGGGGCTCTTCTGCATTGATCAATTCAGTAGCTAAATTTCTCTTTATTCATATATTCATGGCAGTAATGCAGGTTCCATTTTTCACATTTCATTCTTACAAATAGCTATTGAATTTTTCATGTCAGTATTCACACAGCAGTTTCTGCTATTCCATGTATTCCCCTTCCATAGTCACTGGTGTGCATACCTTATCTCCCCATAGTGATGTTTTTTAGGTTTTTTGCACCCAGTTCAGACATAGAATGGAGTTCCAAACGTTATTCCTTAATGTTAGTAGTTTTTCGTTTGTGAACCCTCCCCATACACACCTATTGCCAATCCACATTATACGCATATATAGCCTGGGTCTCAGCGTCCCATACACGGTAAGTTTTTTAACTGCATGAGAGGACACACACAAGCTAGGGACCCCAACGTAGAGAAATACTTTGGCGTAGTGTTGGGGCTCTTCTGCATTGATCAATTCAGTAGCTAAATTTCTCTTTATTCATATATTCATGGCAGTAATGCAGGTTCCATTTTTCACATTTCATTCTTACAAATAGCTATTGAATTTTTCATGTCAGTATTCACACAGCAGTTTCTGCTATTCCATGTATTCCCCTTCCATAGTCACTGGTGTGCATACCTTATCTCCCCATAGTGATGTTTTTTAGGTTTTTTGCACCCAGTTCAGACATAGAATGGAGTTCCAAACGTTATTCCTTAATGTTAGTAGTTTTTCGTTTGTGAACCCTCCCCATACACACCTATTGCCAATCCACATTATACGCATATATAGCCTGGGTCTCAGCGTCCCATACACGGTAAGTTTTTTAACTGCATGAGAGGACACACACAAGCTAGGGACCCCAACGTAGAGAAATACTTTGGCGTAGTGTTGGGGCTCTTCTGCATTGATCAATTCAGTAGCTAAATTTCTCTTTATTCATATATTCATGGCAGTAATGCAGGTTCCATTTTTCACATTTCATTCTTACAAATAGCTATTGAATTTTTCATGTCAGTATTCACACAGCAGTTTCTGCTATTCCATGTATTCCCCTTCCATAGTCACTGGTGTGCATACCTTATCTCCCCATAGTGATGTTTTTTAGGTTTTTTGCACCCAGTTCAGACATAGAATGGAGTTCCAAACGTTATTCCTTAATGTTAGTAGTTTTTCGTTTGTGAACCCTCCCCATACACACCTATTGCCAATCCACATTATACGCATATATAGCCTGGGTCTCAGCGTCCCATACACGGTAAGTTTTTTAACTGCATGAGAGGACACACACAAGCTAGGGACCCCAACGTAGAGAAATACTTTGGCGTAGTGTTGGGGCTCTTCTGCATTGATCAATTCAGTAGCTAAATTTCTCTTTATTCATATATTCATGGCAGTAATGCAGGTTCCATTTTTCACATTTCATTTTTACAAATAGCTATTGAATTTTTCATGTCAGTATTCACACAGCAGTTTCTGCTATTCCATGTATTCCCCTTCCATAGTCACTGGAGTGCATACCTTATCTCCCCATAGTGATGTTTTTTAGGTTTTTTGCACCCAGTTCAGACATAGAATGGAGTTCCAAACGTTATTCCTTAATGTTAGTAGTTTTTCGTTTGTGAACCCTCTCCATACACACCTATTGCCAATCCACATTATACGCATATATAGCCTGGGTCTCAGCGTCCCATACACGGTAAGTTTTTTAACTGCATGAGAGGACACACACAAGCTAGGGACCCCAACGTAGAGAAATACTTTGGCGTAGTGTTGGGGCTCTTCTGCATTGATCAATTCAGTAGCTAAATTTCTCTTTATTCATATATTCATGGCAGTAATGCAGGTTCCATTTTTCACATTTCATTCTTACAAATAGCTATTGAATTTTTCATGTCAGTATTCACACAGCAGTTTCTGCTATTCCATGTATTCCCCTTCCATAGTCACTGGTGTGCATACCTTATCTCCCCATAGTGATGTTTTTTAGGTTTTTTGCACCCAGTTCAGACATAGAATGGAGTTCCAAACGTTATTCCTTAATGTCACAAGGGACACAAGCAGCCGGCTGCGGGACCCGACCAGACTCGAACTTTGGTTTACTAGTGACTCTGAGTGTTAATTAATCGTGAGTACACCAGTGCCATCCGGGCACGACACTGCACCGCAGCATGGCGCCCTGCACCCCGACAACAACACCGTCACCGGTCCCTCCTCACCGGGCCCCTGGACACACCGCCGCTACCCACGGAGGGGCTAACATCTAGGCTGCGGCCGCAACACCGATCCCGGGAATACACTCCACTCCAGCTGCAGCGGTGGTGCTTCCCGTCACCACGACTCGTGGGTGGCGTCACGACCCGTCCGACGACAACATGGCTCCCCCGGGCTGCGAACCTCGTCCCACACCACCACCCCACTGCCTCCCCTTAACAGAGCGACATAGCCCCCGGTCCGGAGGCGCTCGTGCCACCGACAACCCGAGCCCGGACCTTGAGCGGCTCGGCCCGAGCAGCGGAGAGCGGCCGGGCCCCTCTCAGGGCGGTACATGTATATCTATGTTTGTCAGTGTATATGACTGTGTATATAGTTTATGACTGTGTATATAGTTATGTCTGTCTATATGTATTTTTGTGAATTTGTCTTCAAATATGTATATATATACAAATTCCTATATGTGTATATATCTGTGTAGGTGTGTGTCTGTTTCTGCATGGGTTCACTGAGACTCTTTTGCCCAGGGACCACGAAAACCTAGAGCCGGCCATAAAAATGAATGTAATGGCAGAGTGCATGATCAACCTCTGCTCCATTCACAGAGCCATGGTTCTTGGGGGTTCTAGTCAAAATAGAGAATAAAAAAAGAGGAACGATGTGATCCTATAAGTCCCCGTTTGCTTTAAGCAAATTTATTCATTATTAATTACGTTATTTACTGCTTCTGGACCACCCTTTATATAGCCAGGAGATCCTGCTCGTATTCTACATTGACGTTCTAACACGTCTGCACATAGGAGCGTAGCTGCACATGATCGTGGAGCTACAGAAGCTGTGAGCTGTCTGTGCCTTCTCCATTGTTGTATACAGAGCGATAAACAAGCATTGCATACACAATAATGGGAAGGATGCTTCCTCCTCCATACACAGCAGTCATGTGATCGCTGTGTATAATAAGGGAGTAGGAGCTAACTGGGGCTAACTGACCAGTAGCCAAGTTATTGATGAAGTAAGATGATAATAAAAATATTTCAATATTTAAATGCCACTCAAAAGATTTTTTAGGACCTTGTGGGGGTACAGTATTTAAAATAAATAGACAATATTTAGAAAAAAAAAAATAAAACTGGAAATCCAAATCGCTTTTACTACTCAAAGAAGAAATAGAAATGTGTCAAATATATAAAAATACTTATTACAGAATGAGGAAATAAATACATTTTATGGATCCTAACAAAGCGCAAAAATCAAAACTTTTTTCTTTATCTTTCCACTGATATCTCCCAGCAGAACAAAATGAGAGAAAATATGACAGTGAAATAAAAATTAAGCCACATATCATGAAAAAAAAAAAATTCAAAATTACTTGGATATCTGAAAGAGAAAATTTGTTATAGCTCTGTAAACTGTAAATATGAACGGTTTTAAATAAACCATCCTTGAACTGGTTAAATTAGGTCACTCTAACAGATGGAGACGTGTGAGAGAATCATTTCCTTGCTATAATAAGTCTGGCCAAGAATAAAACTTTCCAAATAAATTCCATCACTCTTTTGTACGAGTTTTATTATTAACCAGTCCCAATAACCAAGGGGGTTAAAAATAAATCCACTCTTTAATCTTTTTTTGGGTAAGCTCATAAAGCTGCATCCAATAATGCTGTATTGACGACAATTCCAGATAATATGTAACCAGCTCACTTTTAGTTCATCTAGGCCAAAGTGAATTTTATTTTTTGTGAAAATAAAGGATAATTGTATAACATTTATATCTTTAGACAAAGCTAAGGGAAAACTTACTTTTGCAGGGGGTCCTTGTGCAGATTTTATCAAAGTACCATACTTTTATGTGTCGGGCAGTTAAACACGGCAGTTATACAGGGTAGGAGACAGATAAGTCATTTAAAACAATCAAACAAACTTGTCCATGGTTCATTTGTGCTGAAATTTTTTTTTCACCATATGTATTTGTATCATTTATATGCTAGATGCTAAATTTATAAGTGTCGGGCAGTTAAACGGCAGTTATACAGGGTAGAAGACATAAGTCATATAAGACAATCAAACAAACTTGTCCCTGGTTCATTTGTGCTGCAATTTTTTTTCATCATATGTATTTGTATTATTTATGTGCTAGCTTCTAAAATCACTCATATCTACCACCCTTTTACACACTTTGTACACTCCATCTATATCAGTCCCTCTCTTCTCCCCTTTCCTATGAACAGGTCTTCACAATTTTAAACCATACAGATCCATTTACTCCCACCATGAAACACAAGAAATGCTCTTATAAAACACAACCATTTGCTCACTCTTTCTATTCTTCTTCTCCTAGTCACAGAAGATATCTCTCCTAACCCAGGCCCTTGTTGTAATAGTAAGTTTAACTCCTTCCCTGCTACATTCAGAAACCTTGTGAATCTTATCAATATTCTTTGCATGCCTTCTGCCTCTTTTAAAGGGAACCTCTCAGCAGAAATTTCGCCCAAAACCTAAAAGATTCCCCCTCTGCAGCTCCTGGGCTGCATTCTAGAAAGGTCCCTGTTATTATTGTGCCCCATGTGAGACCAAAATAAAGGCTTTATAAAGTGGTACCTTTTTGTATTCAGATAGTGTAAATGTGACACGGGGGCGGGCTCTCTGGCATCCGTTATTCTGCCTCCTGGTCCTGTATGCCGCCCCCATCGCTCCTTTCCATAGCTGATGCACCGCCCACTGCTCCAGCCATCCCCGCGCATGCCCAGTGCCAGTCTCACGGGACTGAGCAGTGTGACCGCTGGTGACGTGTGCGCAGCCAAGTGATTATGGGCGGGGCTGTGATTGTTATCAGAAAGTACCCGCCCATAATCTCGTGAGCGCGCAAACCTCACCAGCGGTCAGACACACTGTGCTCAGGGTAGTGCTAGACTGTATGGGCTGCTTCCAGGGATGACGTCCCTTTTGTCACGTGATAGGGGCGTGTTCAAAATACTATCACGTGACAAAAGGGACGTCATCCCTGGAAGCAGCCCATACAGTCTAGCACTACCTTGAGCACAGTGTGACCGCTGGTGAGGTTTGCGCGCTCACGAAATTATGGGCGGGTACTTGCTGATAACAATCCCAGCCCCGCCCATAATCACTTCCCTGCGCACACGTCACCAGCGGTCACACTGCTCAGTCCCGTGAGACTGGCACTGGGCATGCGCGGGGATGGCTGGAGCAGTGGGCGGTGCATCAGCTATGGAAAGGAGCGATGGGGGCGTCATACAGGACCAGGAGGCAGAATAACGGACGCCAGAAAGCCCGCCCCCGTGTCACATTTACAGTATCTGAATACAAAAAAGGTACCACTTTATAAAGCCTTTATTTTGGTCTCACATGGGGCACAATAATAACAGGGACCTTTCTAGAATGCAGCCCAGGAGCTGCAGAGGGGGAAGCTTTTAGGTTTTGGGCGAAATTTCTGCTGACAGGTTCCCTTTAACTGTTCTCTCTGGAATCCATAATTAGCATATAACACCCATAACGTTTTGCTTTCAAACTTCCTTAACCTCCTAGCTCTTACTGAAACCTGGATCCTGCTGTTGGACACCCCTACAGCTGCTGCTCTCTCATATGGTGGCCTAAATTTTTCATATACCACCAGATATGAAAACAGAATACGTAGAGGTGTTTGTTTACTCCTTTCAACAAATCAAGATAATTTATACTCCAGTAAATGGTATAATAAATATTGAGAAACTGAGAGGGTACAGTGGATAGGTATGTTACTTAAAGGGGGGGGTCCAAGACTTTTATTCTTTTTTTTACCATGTGCCTAAATACTAACAGGCAGGTAGTTACTAACAGAGACAACCACCTGCCTGTTGTTCACCGCGCCGACTCAGAGTGGTCACTGACAACTCCTGCCAGCAATTCAGTTGCTCCATGTCAACAAAGGAGCTCTTGTTCTTCCAGCCCGCTCTGTTGACAGGGCATGACTGCAAGTATCATACTGATTGACAGCCGGCTCCTGCAGTTAAGGCTGCTTTACACCAGGCAATCTATCGTGCGATAGATCGTCGGGGTCATGGTTTTTGTGACGCACATCCGGCATCGCTGGCGATGCCGGCCTGTGTGACACCTCCTAGCGACGCAGTATCGCTCACAAATCGTGAGTCGGGTACTGCTCGCTAGGTTCCATAATATCGTTTACTTTAGTTGACCATCGTTTCCGTGGTAGCACACGTCGCTCCGTGTGACACCACGGGAACGATGAGCAGCTCACCTGCCTCCCGCGGCCGCCGCCGTCTCTATGTGGAAGGAAGGAGGGGGGCGGGATGTTTACGTCCCGCTCATCTCCGCCCCTCCGCTTCTATTGGCCGGCGGCCGTGTGACGTCGCTGTGACGCCGAACGTCCCTCCCACTCCAGGAAGTGGACGTTCGCCGCCCACAGCGAGGTCGCACGAGAGGTAAGTATGTGTGACGGGGGTTACTAACTTTGTGCGACACGGGCAGCGATTTGCCCGTGACGCAAAAAGGACGGGGGCGGGTACGATCGATTGTGAAATCGCACAATCGATCGTACCGTGTAAAGCAGGCTTTAGGCAGGAGGGAAACAGTTGTGAATCAGCATGACATCAGCAGTCACACTCCGTCAACGAAGCAGAAGGAAAGAGAAGCCACCACTCTGTCGATGTGCCATCAACTACGTCGTCGGGCACAACTGGATATCCCCTTTAACCTTCGTCCGGCTGAATAGGTACAATTTTAACTATTCCCTTTTTAAATTGCAATAATTTTTTTTTTAGAAAAGCCATAGAGGGCTGAAATTTCGTGACATCTCAGCAGTTTTGGTCCAGAATATATTGGCCAAATCTCAATAAAATATCTCCACCCCCTTCCGAGATAAGGAGTCGAGAAATTTTGGCAAAATTATGCAGCCTGACGAAGGTTAAAGGGTTTTTCATGGCTTCAGCATTAAATTTCATGTTTTTATTATTTGTGAGCAATACACAGACTCCATCTAGGGGCTGAGTTTGCTTATTGACACTAGTTTTGTCCCTTTAATCTTCCCATAACCTCTCTCTGCAGTGGTGCATTGAGCTCATTTTCCTCAGGACTGAGGACATTAACCATTTTATTCCCCTTCATGGCAGCATCGCGGGTAAGTCTGATTTAGCTTCCTGTCAGACTGCGCACACATCTCAGGGTACCGTGTAGCGAGGACAGAACATTGTTGTCACTGTATGTGACTGCAGGGTTCTGAATTCTGACAGTGTAGTGTTGTGCAGTGCGCACACTGTCAGGATTCACTGGTACTGCAGGGGAGAGCAGATGGTCAAATGATCACATTTATGCAATCTATGCATACATGAGGTCAGGTGCTCACTATATATGTTTGGCATCTCTCAATTTGCTTATATTTAGAGAAACATATGCATCATTTGTCCTAAATCTATAAACATCATACTCAGGTTTTACACCACCAACAATTTATAGCCACAAAGAACCATTAGGGACGGTGTTTAACCTAAAAAGCTAGACTTTATTTATTCATATAAAAATATTAACAATCACATGTGTCAAACAAGAGATATCAAACTTATCACACTCGACATGTCAACATACCAACATTATACCAGTAATTTCCACAATGCCGTCTGAAAATAATTAATCCTCCAATAACCAGTATTTATTATAAAGCTTCACCTGTAGTTCCTGCCATGACCGCTGGGTGTACGGCTGGTTATGCAATTAATACTCAAATACGGCCGATGATTTTGTTATCACTATCATTGATATTATAAATCCCGGACTTGCAAGGATTCTACCTGACCTCGTCAGGCTGATCACACTCATATATACAAGTAAATCCTTAGTGATTCCATTGCAAGTGAGCTAACACCCAGTAAAACACAGCGTCTCCACCTCAGACAATTACCTCCCCAAAGTGGCTGAAGCCAACCACGGCAATGTAGAGATACACTGACCTGACTGTAGTAGCAATTGGCGTGACCGTCCTTTATCCCGACGCGCGTTTCCCACTTCTTCAGGGGACGTGTGTACATGTCTTTGAAAAATGCGCCTTTTTATAGTGGTACCAGAACCTCCATCATGTGTATGCAGTGACGTATGCCCGGCCCGCCCCCATAGGTGACGCGGTACCAGAACCTCCTTCCTGTGTGTGCAGTGACGTATGCCCGGCCCGCCCTCATTGGTGACGCGGACCCATCCATACCTCCGGGTGTATCACGGCCCTCTCCAAGTTCCGGTGGTTGAAACGCACGCTGCGTGTCAGCCGCCTCGGTATTACTACCATGGCAACCAAACACAACAGCAGGCGCTGCAAGGTTACCGCGACATTAGAGTGAGCACCCGGCAAGCTAGGTAGGGCCGCGTACAGGGGAATTATATTCCGTATAGGCTTGATCTAAGCAATTAAGTGTATATTCTTAAAGCCATGGTTGATGTTACAAAAAAAGAAAGAAAAGAAACGGGGGGGGGAAAGAACCTCCCCCGAATCAAATGACAATATCCTGACTAAACTGCTCCCTTCAGGAGTAGGAACTCAGTTAAAAACCCTATCATGCAGTATTGCAAAAAAAGTCCTATTCTTTCATACATAACTATTATAGGGGGAGTGATGGTGACACCCATACCAACGTTCTATCAAAAATAGCATAAAATTATACCACCCCAGGGTTAGCTCTACCCAACAGATATTTGCAACATTGCAATATTACACTCCTGGTCATGACTGAGCTCCAGGTGACTTACAATTAACCAACAGTAAAGTATAGAAGCACGGTCTGATAGAGCGCTAAGGAGGCCACAGTATTAGATTGATTTTTTTTTAGAATTTATTGTTTTCTATCAGCCACAACGCGTTTCGATATACACAATATCTTTATCAGGTGGATATAAAACGGAATGTGGAGAATACTATTTAAAGGGACAGGTGCGATTCCATTGGTCAGCACCAAATTAATTGAAATGTTAACCCTTAATGTATCACAACCAGCCCTTCAACAATAATATAAAAGCTAATAAAAGATGTTTAAAAAGGATTTTTCAAAAAGACTCTTTGCCATAAAAACATTATTTAAAAACACATGTGATAATATAATCATATAAATCATATATTAACTCCTAAAACTTAATACATAAAATCATGAGAACTTTTCAAAAAAATGATCTGAGTATGCCTGCACTACTAACTAACATGTAATAATATTGTTATCATGTATGTCAGTGTGGGTAGATCAAGAATTTAAATTTATAAATTAGGGAATGGATATTCTTATTTTTAAAATTGCGTTAAATGTCTATTTAATCTCAACCACTGGGTGCATATGCCAGCACAATAGGTGTTGTGAATCGCTTTTCCAGCACAATAGGTGCTGTGAACTGCTTTTCCAGCACAATAGGTGCTGTGAACTGCTTTTCCAGAACTGACAGAAATAGCTATTGAATCTCAAAACTGGGTGCATATCCAGCACAATAGGTGCTGTGAATCATTTTTCCAGAATCCGAGCAGTGGAATCATACATGTGCCAGCACAATGAAGGTTCCGATTGCATTATTAAATGTCTATTGAATCTCAACCACTGGGTGCATATGCCAGCACAATAGGTGCTGTGAATCACTTTTCCAGCACAATAGGTGCTGTGAACCGCTTTTCCAGATCTGACAAAAATGTCTATTAAATCTCAACCACTGGGTGCATATGCCAGCACAATTGGTGCTGTGAATATTTTTTTTTTTTTTTTTCCAGCACAATAGGTGCTGTGAATCACTTTTACAGAATCCGAACACTAGAATCATGCATATGCCAGCACAATAAAGGTTCCGATTCAATTGTGAAATGCTTATTGAGTCTCAACCCCTGGGTGCATATGCCATCACAATGGGTGCTGTGAATTATTTTTCCAGCACAATAGGTGCTGTGAATCCCTTTTTTTTTTTTTTTTTTTTTCCTCCTCCCCCAAACCCGAGCAACAGAATTCATTAAATCAATACATTATTTGGCTACATTCTCAATAGTCATATTAAGACCCTCAGGGTGTAAGGTACCCAATCTGAATATCCAGTAACTCTCTCTTTTAATAAGTCTCTCGAACCGATCGGATCCGGAGTTATCTATGTGATCAATAATTAATAATCTCAATTGTTTGGGATCCTTCTGATGTGCAATTTGAAAATGTCGAGATAGACTGTGTTGTTGGAAGCCATTTTTGATATTGGACCTATGTTTATTCAACCTGGTGTGCATAGTTTGTACTGTACGGCCCACATACTGTAGACCGCACGTGCACTCAAGCAGGTAAATAACATAGGTGCTCTGACAGTTTAGGTGAAATTGAATGGGGAAAAGAGCATTTGTGGTCCGGGATGTAAAGCAAGTGATTTTATCACCAATAACCTCACAGCATTTACACCTAGAGGTGTTGCAGCGATAGTTTCCGTTGTTACTGGAAACAATGGTGGTTTTAGGAGAATCTTTAAGATTAGGATTACTTGGCGCTACTAGATTCTTCAAGTTTATATTCCTCCGGTAGATGATGGAGGGCTTAGGGGGGATCTGATCTCGAAGTAGCGGGTCACCCTGTAATATAAACCAGTATTTCTCTAGAAGTTTGTGAATTTGGATCCTGGATTTGCAAAAAGTAGTTACTAAACTCCATTTTCGTGGATTCAATTTATCTTCACTCTTTGTAATACTATGCTGTTTCTCTTGGATCTTTCGGATACAAAGGTCCTGAGTGAGTTGCTTAGTCTTACTAAAGGCATCCTCCAGAAGTTTAGATGGATAGCCTTTTTGTCTGAACCTTTTTCTCAGGAGATTGGATTCCTGCAGGAAATCATCATCACCGGTGCAGTTTTTTCTGACCCTCCAGTATTGCCCGTATGGAAAATTGGTTATCCAACTAGGGAGGTGTCCACTGTCGAACCTCAAGTAGCTGTTGACATCTACTTGTTTGAAATGTGTCGAGGTGGAGACCCCCCCATTTTCATCTAACCTCACCATCAGGTCCAAGAACTGGAGGGCACTGGAAGAAACCGCAGCGGTAAAGGTGAGACCCCAGGAATTGACATTGCCTTGAGAAATGAAGTGATTGGCTTGTAATAGAGATCCCCTCCAAATGAGGAGCAGGTCATCTATGAAGCGCCGGTAGTAAACCAAATGACCCTCTGTCAGAGGGGACTGTGCAATGTGGGACGATTCAAACACCCCCATGAACAGATTAGCGTAACTAGGGGCGAATCTCGTCCCCATCGCACAGCCCCTCTTCTGCCTGTAGATATTGGTCTCAAAGGTGAAATATTATTAGATAAAATGAAATCAATTGCCGTTAAAAGAAAAGTTTTCTGCTCAACCTGCATCAAGGGATCATTATCAAGGTGTTGTTTGACAGCGGCAATGCCTAAACTGTGTTCGATATTGCTATACAGTGATGATACATCCATCGTGATAATTAGACAATTTTTAAAGGGTGCCAGATTTTTTAACTCATTGATGACTTGAGAGGAATCTTTTAAATAGGAGGGTAATTCTAAAACATATTTTTGCAAAAACAGATCAACATAATGGGAAAGGTTGCATGTTATGGATTCTCTGCCAGATATAATGGGGCGACCAGGGGAATTTGTGGGGTGTTTTTGAATTTTTGGGAGAAAATAAAAATAGGGGGTTTTGTACCTTACAATGTCGAGAAATTTCATCTCTCTTTTGTCTAGAATGTTTTTCTCTTGAGCGGATTTAATCATCTTTTTGTAATCTAAGAATACCGTGATGGAGGGATCTGATTCTAATTTTTCATAGTAAAGCTGGTCATTTAATAACCGGTTCCCTTCCTGAATATACCATGTTCTGTCCATGAGGACTACTCCCCCCCTTTGTCCGCGTTTTTTATGATCAGCTCTTTGTTGTTTTGTAAAGATGTTATGGCGTTCCGTTCTTCCCTACTTAAATTATCTTTTTTTATTTTATTTGGTGTCAGGGTCCGAACATCTTTCAGAATTAGTTGTTGGAAGGTTTCTAGATGAGGACCTTTATGGTGTATTGGGTAAAAATTATTAGTTCCAGTCCTGACCGGAACATGTAAAAAAACATCTTTAGTGTGATTGGAAGAATTGATATTGGAATTACCAGGGGTGGGATTGCCCTGGTTATTCCTTTCTTGGATGATGAAGTGCCTCTGTATGGTAAGTTTTCGGAAAAATTCATTTAGATCAAGATAAAGTGGGAAGGGTTTTACATCAGAATTTGGGCAGAAAGAGAGACCGCGGCTGAGTAATGCAATCTCATTGGTGGAGAGATCATACCTTGAGAGATTGAAAATCCCACTATTTTTAGTTGTTTGAGTTAGGGTCTCTTTTCCTGTGGTAATCCTTTGAGATCTAATTGGTTTTGTCGTTTTCCCACTGCCTCTACAGCCTCTTGTTCCCTTTTTCTTTTTGGGTGTCGGCCGGGGGCCACTTGAAAAAAATGAGTGATTTTTATATTTCCATCTTTATTTACAGTGTTAGTAGTATTCACTGGAGTTTGTTCATTACTTTTGGATAAATTACTAGTTATTTGAGCTGCTGGGAGGGACTCACTGGAACTACTTGGAGTTGTCTCAGTACAGATTGGGGGATTTATGAAATGATTATTGGTTATGGATATTTGGCCAGTAGGCTCCAAAGTGGGTGCAGGAGGGGCAGGGCTAATAGGGTCAGTGGGTCCCTGTGGATCCTCTACACTGTGTGTGGTAAGTAGAGACCAGTTGAGCATATCATCAGTAGTGGAGGGGATGTCTGTTTTATTTGTTAAAAATTGTGGATTCAATTTGGTTAAACCATTGTCAGATGGAAAATAATTGTGTTGTATTTCTAAACATGAATTTGGAATATCAAATATAGAGGTCTCTATACCGGAACAATCTTTCTTTAACAATGTTTCCTGTATGAGTATTATCTTTACTTTGTTTTGGTTTTATATTTAATTTATTCCTGTGTTTCATATAAATCTCCTTGGATTTTGCATCCTTCAAGGAGTTTAATGAATGGTTTACATCAGATGCTATTACAATTTGGGAAGAATTCCCATTCCCCTCACTTGTTTGGGTAGAACTTAGATTTGTGTTGCTGGTGTTTGGGGCATTAGTATCCATAGGTTCAGTGGGTAAGATATTATCTCTTGAGTCACGCATGTGTTTAGCTGCTTTTCTTTTTACTAAATCCTGTTCAAATTTTTCCAGTTTGAGTTTAAGGCTCAAATTATGTTCTTTATTTTCAAAGGTTTGTGCGTACGTTTCCAATTTTAGACTGAGGTTATCAGCCTCAGTTATTGCTAGGCCAGCTAAGGATTGTCTTTTCTTAATTAAATATCGCATGAATCCAAATGAACATTCCAGGGAATATTCATCCCACATTTTTGTAAATGCAAGATCTTGCGGATAAGGGGATTTTTGGGATAACTGCAGGCCCTTCGGGACCAATTTATCAAGTAAATACCTTTCTAGGAACATGGTGTCAAGGTGATTGGTAATTTCTGATTTAATCTTGGTTTCCAGGGTTGAAAATAATTTAAGCATGATCTTCCTATTTGTATCATCTAATAATTCTGGGGTAAGTTGGGAATGATTATTAGAGTTTTTTTGACCCAGTGCATCTGTTATTAGGTGCTCTCTAAGGGTTAACCGGTTAATCCTAATAAAATCCATTTCTAGCAAGGGTTAACTTCAGTGTGTCAATGATGTAAAGGATTCCTTTAGAAAACAAACCTCAGGTCTCAGGCCTGTGCACTGAGATTAGTTGTCAATAATCATAAGAGTCCTGTTAACAATATGTTAAACTTAAAGTCCAGTGAAGACTGATATTTTGCACTCTGGCTGTCCGTGAAAAAACACCATAAAACAATTAGTTCTTTTGAAGGATTAACAGCTATTTAGGTAATCACAAAGTTCCTTAATGCTCCAGGGTTGTAAAAGGATTGTTCTCCAAAAGAAACCTCCACTGCAGCTCCTGAGGGAATTGTTCCCACACACAAGGTGTGTCAGTGTCAGTCTCCTGAGAAAAAGGTTCAGACAAAAAGGCTATCCATCTAAACTTCTGGAGGATGCCTTTAGTAAGACTAAGCAACTCACTCAGGACCTTTGTATCCGAAAGATCCAAGAGAAACAGCATAGTATTACAAAGAGTGAAGATAAATTGAATCCACGAAAATGGAGTTTAGTAACTACTTTTTGCAAATCCAGGATCCAAATTCACAAACTTCTAGAGAAATACTGGTTTATATTACAGGGTGACCCGCTACTTCGAGATCAGATCCCCCCTAAGCCCTCCATCATCTACCGGAGGAATATAAACTTGAAGAATCTAGTAGCGCCAAGTAATCCTAATCTTAAAGATTCTCCTAAAACCACCATTGTTTCCAGTAACAACGGAAACTATCGCTGCAACACCTCTAGGTGTAAATGCTGTGAGGTTATTGGTGATAAAATCACTTGCTTTACATCCCGGACCACAAATGCTCTTTTCCCCATTCAATTTCACCTAAACTGTCAGAGCACCTATGTTATTTACCTGCTTGAGTGCACGTGCGGTCTACAGTATGTGGGCCGTACAGTACAAACTATGCACACCAGGTTGAAAAAACATAGGTCCAATATCAAAAATGGCTTCCAACAACACAGTCTATCTCGACATTTTCAAATTGCACATCAGAAGGATCCCAAACAATTGAGATTATTAATTATTGATCACATAGATAACTCCGGATCCGATCGGTTCGAGAGACTTATTAAAAGAGAGAGTTACTGGATATTCAGATTGGGTACCTTACACCCTGAGGGTCTTAATATGACTATTGAGAATGTAGCCAAATAATGAATTGATTTAATGAATTCTGTTGCTCGGGTTTGGGGGAGGAGGAAAAAAAAAAAAAAAAAAGGGATTCACAGCACCTATTGTGCTGGAAAAATAATTCACAGCACCCATTGTGCTGGCATATGCACCCAGGGGTTGAGACTCAATAAGCATTTTACAATTGAATCGGAACCTTTATTGTGCTGGCATATGCATGATTCTAGTGTTTGGATTCTGTAAAAGTGATTCACAGCACCTATTGTGCTGGAAAAAAAAAAATATTCACAGCACCAATTGTGCTGGCATATGCACCCAGTGGTTGAGATTTAATAGACATTTTTGTCAGATCTGGAAAAGCGGTTCACAGCACCTATTGTGCTGGAAAAGTGATTCACATCACCTATTGTGCTGGCATATGCACCCAGTGGTTGAGATTCAATAGACATTTAATAATGCAATCGGAACCTTCATTGTGCTGGCACATGTATGATTCCACTGCTCGGATTCTGGAAAAATGATTCACAGCACCTATTGTGCTGGATATGCACCCAGTTTTGAGATTCAATAGCTATTTCTGTCAGTTCTGGAAAAGCAGTTCACAGCACCTATTGTGCTGGAAAAGCAGTTCACAGCACCTATTGTGCTGGAAAAGCGATTCACAACACCTATTGTGCTGGCATATGCACCCAGTGGTTGAGATTAAATAGACATTTAACGCAATTTTAAAAATAAGAATATCCATTCCCTAATTTATAAATTTAAATTCTTGATCTACCCACACTGACATACATTATAACAATATTATTACATGTTAGTAGTGCAGGCATACTCAGATCATTTTTTTGAAAAGTTCTCATGATTTTATGTATTAAGTTTTAGGAGTTAATATATGATTTATATGATTATATTATCACATGTGTTTTTAAATAATGTTTTTATGGCAAAGAGTCTTTTTGAAAAATCCTTTTTAAACATCTTTTATTAGCTTTTATATTATTGTTGAAGGGCTGGTTGTGATACATTAAGGGTTAACATTTCATTTAATTTGGTGCTGACCAATGGAATCGCACCTGTCCCTTTAAATAGTATTCTCCACATTCCGTTTTATATCCACCTGATGAAGATATTGTGTATATCGAAACGCGTTGTGGCTGATAGAAAACAATAAATTCTAAAAAAAAATCAATCTAATACTGTGGCCTCCTTAGCGCTCTATCAGACCGTGCTTCTATACTTTACTGTTGATCTTCCCCCCTGTGGGTTCACGGCAAGAGCTGCTTGATACGGAGGTCAGATTACCAGAGACGCCCAGTGATCTGTCATGTGACCAGCTCCTCAGGAAATTGCTTCCCTGGATGGACATCGTGGGCTAACAGGTCAGAAGATCACTGACTCCACACTCCTGCCTTATACCGTAGTTGTGCGAGGGCTGCACAACCACATCAGGTGAGCAGATTCCTTTTCTCCTCCTCACCGCTATCTCCCAGAACCTTCACATGCGCTCCCTTGTTTAATTTTTATCCTTACAATTAACCAACGGCATACAAATGCATAAAGGGTATCCCAGACCGTGTTCAACTACCTATAATGGGGAAGGGGAGGGGAAAGGGAAAGGGGAGGGGGGATGATGGATGGGGGAGGATGGAGAGGAAATGGGAAAGAGGGGGAGGGGAGGCAGAAGGGGGAAGGGACAGCTGAAGGAAAAGGGGGGGGACAAGAAACACGGAAATTTCACAACATCTTCAATTCCCTATGGAGGATTTTTCATACAAATTACAACCCGAATCCCCCAAGAGAATTCTCAGTCCAATATTAGAGTCCACGTTATAATAAATTCAAAAGTTTCTTCATAGCGGTAGCAATCCAATTTTGTCCCCAGATGTTAGTTGTGAATACAGATGTTTATTCCTCCATTCTCCATTTAGGTGACCACCGAGTTCCTGGAAGGTTCATCCAGACCTCAGACCAGAGTTCAATCGAGGGATGCAATTTAATCCTCAGTCTCCTCCCACACTTCACCTTCCTCAGCTAAGGATGTTAGGACGGATAATGCTTCCTGTTCCTTTTCTGTAAAAACATGTCCTCCTGGAGGAGAGCGGTGGAAAAAACGTTTCAAGATTAGCCTCCGGGCAAAGAGATGTACATCTTTAGTGATTGTAAAAACATCCATCGTATTTGAAGGTGCAAAAGACAACCTCCTCTCCAGCCGTACACCGCTGGGTGTACGGCTGGTTATGTAATTCTCAAATACGGCCGATGATTTTGTTATCACTATCATTGATATTATAAATCCCGGACGTGCAAGGATTCTACCTGACCTCGTCCCTAATGGTTCTTTGAGGCTATAAATTATATTTAGAGAAGTCAGGCACAGTTTGTCAGAATATAGCCATAAGTATGCAAACCACATACTTGCGTTCACTGGTCTGTCTGCTCTCATTGGCAATACTGGTGAATCGTGACAAGCTATAAACTTTACACTGTCAGGATTGAGCAGTCTGCAGTCACATTGAGTGATTGCTGACTTCTATCAGAAGACCGGACAACCCTTTTTATGATCATTCAAACTAACTGTCCCTATTGGCTTGGAATAAAGCAAGTGAACCAATTCAAAAGAAACATTTCTCCCCTATACTGTACCAATTCCACTTATGACTTACCAAAGGAAATCGAGACTATCATAACTATTTATTTGATTAGCATAATCATTTATAACTGTTCTCCCCATACATTCTTCAATATTTATCTTATATATTTACATAATGTCTTATTTGCAATACACACTTCCACACATTTAATATTCATTTGATTTGTATATTCACTTATAACAGCACTCCACATATATTCCTTTGACACATCTTTCACCATCTTACATATATACATAACATCCTTTTTATAATATATAGCAGTACATAATAAAAACGCCAGTAGAGCGCTTGCGCAGCATGGGTGTGCCTCAGATTTAGTCAGCGTGCATACTGACATACAGTGATGTGTGGCAACTTCCGGTTAAATGACAAGCATGCTGCGTTCCAACGCTTCATGCAGTAAGTTTCTTTTCAATATGGAGACTGAACCCATTTGATAACCAAGCGCCACATGATTCCAGCAGCAGCACATCATTATTGAACACCACACTGATTGGTCCACATCTTTTATTAATACTTGTGACTCCTCCACCCTGACACGCCTCTCGAAGAAGCAGTGCGAAACGCGCGTCGGGGTGGAGGGACCTATATCACCACCGTATGTTTTAGAGGCAATATCTATGTACCCTTATCCAGGGATCTTATTATAACCAGTCTCATTATTATTTTTATATTGGTGCACAGACGCATGATCTTAGTAATTAGAGCCATTGCACTTTACATTTCCCTGTGATGAGAGTTGGTTGCCATCTAGTGGTGCAATATTGATATAACAACTAGTATCAGATCATATATTTTTTTATCATATTTTTTATATATTTATTTACTTATTAATTGCCTCTATTCATAGTTTATTTTTGGATACCTTTTTGCACTTTATGAATTACTAGCTGTAGTACCCGGGCGTTGCCCGGGATAGTAACTGTCTCTCTCCCAGTCTCTGTCTGTGTGTCGCTATCTGTCTGTCTGTCTGTCTCTCTGTCTGTCTTTCTATGTCTGTCTGTGTCTATGTCTCTGTCTGTCTGTTTCTATCTCTCTATCTGTATTTGTATCAGTCTGTCTCCATCTCTGTGTCTGTCTGTCTCTCTCTATATGTGTGTCTGTCTGTCTCTCTCTTTCCCTGTCTCTCTTTCCCCGTCTGTCTTTGTCTGTCTCTTTCCCCGTCTGTCTCCTTCCCCGTCTGTCTCTTTGCCCGTCTGTCTCTTTGCCCGTCTGTCTCTTTGCCCGTCTGTCTCTTTGTTCGTCTGTCTCTTTGCCCGTCTGTCTCTTTGTTCGTCTGTCTCTTTGTCCGTCTGTCTCTTTGTCCGTCTGTCTCTTTGTCCGTCTGTCTCTTTGTATGTCTGTCTCTTTGCCCTTACGTCTCTTTGCCCGTCTGTCTCTTTGCCCGTCTGTCTCTTTTCCCGTCTGTCTCTTTCCCCATCTGTCTTTGTCTGTCTCTTTCCAGGTCTGTCCATTCCAGGTCTGTCTCTTTAAAGGTCTGTCTCTTTCCCCGTCTGTCTCTTTCCCTGTCTGTCTTTGTCTCTTTCCAGGTCTGTCTCTTTCCTGGTCTGTCACTTTCCTGGTCTGTCTCTTTCCAGGGCTGTCTCTTTCCAGGTCAGTCTCTTTCCAGATCTGTCTTTTTGCTCGTCTGTCTCTTTGCCCGTCTGTCTCTTTCCAGGGCTGTCTCTTTCTAGGGCTGTCTCTTTCCAGGTCTGTCTTTGCCCATCTGTCTCTTTGCCCGTCTGTCTCTTTGCCTGTCTGTCTCTTTCCAGGGCTGTCTCTTTCTAGGGCTGTCTCTTTCCCCATCTGTCTCTTTCCAGGTCTGTCTTTGCCCATCTGTCTCTTTTCCCGTCTGTCTCTTTGCCTGTCTGTCTCTTTCCAGGGCTGTCTCTTTCTAGGGCTGTCTCTTTCCCCGTCTGTCTCTTTCCAGGTCTGTCTTTGCCTGTCTGTCTCTTTCTAGGGCTGTCTCTTTGCCTGTCTGACTCCAGTTTTGGGGGGTTCATGTTGGCTCCTCTTGTTAGGTAATTCAACTTTTTGAAAAGTAGCAAAATTTGGCTCTAGTTTACTCCTGTGTATTTTTGAGTATGCTGGTATTTTGTTGCATTTTTGTCCCATTTCACAAAACAGTTCAAGGCAGAAAAAAGAACGTTTTTGACTTTGACATTTTTAACAATCTGACACAAAAAAAGCAGCTAATACCACAAGACAAAAAAGGAAAGTGACTCTTTAAAACTCAAATATGTATTTGGGTCACTATCTTTTACTTTTAACCCCCTTTGCTATAGGTTGCTCTCTGCACCAATAAATCATGTGGTTAGGCCTGTATCATGTCAGCCCTCTTCATGCTCTTCTGCTGAGTGCACTGACGCTTCAAATCTGGAGTACATGAGCATTAGTACCATTATGGGATGTTCTCATATCTAGTGATATACAGTATAGGCATGCATGATAACTTATGTAGGATGTTAATAAGGAAGCTTGCCTGTTTACTGACTGTAGGGCAAACAAGAGTTAACTGTGGGTTTAGTCCACAAGGGGAAGAGCTAGTGTGGCGCCCTGGACTAGCCAGGTCGTCACAGGTACTACAATATACACCCCCACCCTGAGACAGGCACATCAGCCAGATACAAAATCCTTGTTGCCTCCCTCCAGGGGCTGATGTCCACACCAGGTGGGGTGGAGCCAGGCGGTTGGCCCCACCCACTGAGGAGTTCACAGTCCTGGAGGCGGGAGAAGGAAGTCAGTGCAGAGTTCAGATCAGTTAGCGAAGTGAAGGAGTAAGGAGTGAGGAAGTAGTGGAGGAGCAGACTGACCGTGTCCGGGTGTGTGACCCGGGCACCAAGAGCAAGGTCGGCAGACGGTGGTGGCCGTCTGCAGGAGAGGCAGATCAACGCGGAACCGTAGGACCGGGGACGGGCGGTGGCCTGCCGGTACCGAACCGGGGACCGAAATGAACCCAGCACACACAGGCAGGGCCTACGGACCCCGACCAGGCTTGGAGTCGCCATTAGAGGTCAAATCCGTCAGTGACCGGAACCCCAGGGGTGTCCTAACAGCCAAGACCCGATTGAAGGCAACCGTCCGACCAGCAAGAGGAAATACAGCTACCGCCACAGCTAGAGTTCCAAGGGCCAGAGCCTGCGGGCAAAAGGGCTCCTCCGGCACATATATACGCTGGGGAGCGGGTTACCGGTGGGAAGCCATCGGGACCGAACATACACAAAGGTGCAGGGAAAGGCAGCCACCACTAACCGTCCAGGAGAAGCCACAGCAGCCGGCTGCGGGACCCGTCCATCCAGCCGTTTGGTTTACCAGAGACTTTGCGTACCTTTGTGGCTGAGTGAGTACTACCGTGCCGTCCGGCACCGCGCTGCGCAGTCCAGGCGACCCTGCACCCATCCAACCCTGCCTCCCTGTCTCCTCACCGGGCCCCGGGACCACCAACCCCTACCCACGGAGGGGGAAAACAACATCCCAGCTGCTCCCTGCCATCGCTCCCGGGATCCCCGTCACCAGCAGCGGTGGTGCCCAACCTCACCACAACCCATGGGTGGCGTCACGGACCAAATCCCCAAACCAAACTACCCCCTTTCACTCACAGGCAAGGAGCGCCGCTCGAGTCCCCGGATCTGGCCCACCGCTCGAGCCACCGAGCAGCCATCGCAGCAGCGCCGGACCCGAGCGTTAGCGAGCGCAGCGCAGCGGCGTCCTTCCCCGCCCGCGACACTAGCTCTTAGGGTAAGAGACTGGTTTCAATTAGAAGGCAGATAGGGCTTGACTCGTGACTAATACGGAAGTGCAAGTCATATAGTATGCCAAGACCGCATTAAGAGGGTGCTTTGTGGCAACTACAACAACTGAAACCCTAGTGAGACAGCGAGATTTGAGAAACCGGAAGAATACACAGAAGGTCAGCATCAAAATCTTTCCCTGGCCAAAAACTGACTGACTCCTCTAGTAACTGTACCTGAAAGGATGCTTAGCATAAGGTCTAGTGAAGCTTATAGCTCTATGGGAATGGACTGAAATATGAACAGACATGACATAAGTATCGAAAAGAAGTTTAAACAGTGACCTTATATACATAATAAACAATATATCACTAAATAGTGATCATTGTTAGATCGATTAATAAGATCAAGGACTATATAAAAGGGCTAATCGCATAAACACGTAAGAAGAGGAAAAGAGGGGGAGCGATCAAAAAAGCCCAAATATACAAAAATATACAAAAGACAAATAGATTCATCAAAATTGATTTTTATTGAGAATAAATAGTAGGTGTACACAGGGCCGTATTTACCATTAGGCACCCGTGGTCCGGTGCCTGGGGCGGCAGGTTGCGGGGGGCGGCACCTTCAGGCAGCAAAAAAAAAAAAATTCTTTTTTTTTAAATTTTTTTTCTTTTTTTTCGGAGGGGGGAAGGGGGGGAGAGGCGCACCTCCATTTATTTGTGTCCACGTCAATTAAGACGCGAATACAAACAAACTGCGGCCGCCGAGCACAGGGAGCTGATTGACCTCGGAACTGCCGGCGCCTGCACTTCCGGGGTCACAGGCGCACGCCAATCAGCTCCTTCCTCTGTGCTGCGTCCACTGCTGTGTGGACGTCACATGCAGAGTTCACAGCAGGACGCCGCGGAGGACGACACGATGGAAGCCGGTGTCAGAAGAGGATACTCACGTGAGCCAGGAAGATGGCGGCGGGCACTGGATCAGGTAAGTGCTCGCAGAGCTGAAGATTCATAAGGAGCGTGGGGGTGTCTCTAATGCAGACCGGAGATCTGCACATGCGGGGGGGAGGCAGAGGCTGATACTGGGGGGAGGCTGGAGGGAGGCAGAGGCTGATACTCGGGGGAGGCTGGAGGGAGGCAGAGGCTGATACTGGGGAGAGGCTGGAGGGAGGCAGAGGTTGATACTGGGGGGAGGCTGGAGGGAGGCAGAGGCTGATACTAGGGGGAGAGAGGCAGAGGCTTATACTGGGGGGAGGGAGGCAGAGGCTGATACTGGGGGGAGGGAGGCAGAGGCTGATACTGGGGGGAGGGAGGTAGAGGCTGATACTGGGGGGAGGCTGGAGGGAGGCAGAGGCTGAGACTGGGGGGAGGCAGAGGCTGAGACTGGGGGGAGGCAGAGGCTGAGACTGGGGGGAGGCTAGAGGGAGGCAGAGGCTTAAACTGGGGGGAGGCTAGAGGGATGCAGAGGCTTTAAACTGGGGGGAGGCTAGAGGGAGGCAGAGGCTGAGACTGGGGGGAGGCTGGAGGGAGGTAGAGGCTGATACTGGGGGGAGACAGAGGCTGATACTCGGGGGAGGCTGGAGGGAGGCAGAGGCTGATACTGGGGGGAGGCTGGAGGGAGGCAGAGGCTGATACTGGGGGGAGGCTGGAGGGAGGCAGAGGCTGATACTGGGGGGAGGCTGGAGGGAGGCAAAGGCTGATACTGGGGGGAGGCTGGAGGGGGGCAGAGGCTGATACTGGGGGGAGGCTGGAGGGAGGCAGAGGCTGATACTGGGGGGAGGCTGGAGGGAGGCAGAGGCTGATACTCGGGGGAGGCTGAGGCTGAGACGGGGGGAGGCTAGAGGGAGGCAGAGGCTGAGACTGGGGGGAGGCTAGAGGGAGGCAGAGGCTGAGACTGGGGGGAGGCTAGAGGAAGGCAGAGGCTTAGACTGGGGGGAGGCTAGAGGGAGGCAGAGGCTGAGACTGGGGGGAGGCTGGAGGGAGGCAGAGGCTGAGACTGGGGGGAGGCTGGAGGGAAGCAGAGGCTGAGACTGGGGGAGGCTGGAGGGAGGCAGAGGCGGAGACTGGGGGGAGGCTGGAGGGAGGCTGAGACTGGGGGGAGGCTGAGACTGGGGGAAGTTTGGAGGGAGGCTGAGACTGGGGGGAGGCTGGAGGGAGGCTGAGACTGGGGGGAGGCTGGAGGGAGGCTGAGACTGGGGGGAGGCTGAAGGGAGGCTGAGACTGGGGGGAGGCTGGAGGGAGGCTGAGACTGGAGGGAGGCTGGAAGGAGGCTGAGGCTGAGATTGGGGGAGGCTGGAGGGAGGCTGAGGTTGGGGGGAGGCTGAGGCGGAGACTGGGGCAGGCTGAGGCTGGGGGGAGTCAGAGGCTGAGACTGGGGGAGAGAGGCTGATGCTGAGGGAAGATAGTGGCTGATGCTTGGGGAGGCTGGGGGAGAGAGGCTGATGCTGAGGGAAGATAGAGGCTGATGCTGAGGGAAGATAGAGGCTGATACTAGAGAAGATAGAGGCTGATACTGGGGGAGAGAGGCTGATGCTGGGGGAGAGAGGGGCTAATGCTAGAGACAGAGGACAAGGGTTGAGGGATAGTGCAATGACAAAATCGATTGGGTGGGGGAGTGTAAGGACTCAGAATAAGAGGGGGGCAGCATTGGGAGCTCATTATGGAGAAGGGGTAGCGTGTGTGGGATCAGTATGGAGTGGAGCAATGTAGGGGAGTCAATATCAAGAGTAAAGTAGTGTGTGTATGTGTGTGTGGGGGTGTCTCAGCATAAACATTAGTGTGGTGGTCTTAGCATGAGTAGGGCAACATGGAGGTGTCATTATGGAAAAGAGGAAGGCAGCATTAAAAGCTCATGGAGAGGGGCAGCATGCATGGGACATTGTGAGGAGGGGGCAGCATGCATGGGACATTGTGAGGAGGGGGCAGCATGCATGGGACATTGTGAGGAGGGGGCAGCATGCATTGGACATTGTGAGGAGGGGGCAGCATGTATGGGACATTGTGAGGAGGGGGCAGCATGCATGGGACATTGTGAGGAGGGGGCAGCATGCATGGGACATTGTGAGGAGGGGGCAGCATGCATGGGACATTGTGAGGAGGGGGCAGCATGCATGGGACATTGTGAGGAGGAGGCAGTATGCATGGGACATTGTGAGGAGGGGGCAGCATGCATGGGACACTGTGAGGAGGGGGCAGCATGCATGGGATATTGTGAGGAGGGGGCAGCATGCATGGGACATTGTGAGGAGGGGGCAGCATGCATGGGACACTGTGAGGAGGGAGCAGCATGCATGGGACATTGTGAGGAGGGGGCAGCATGCATGAGACACTGAGGAGGGGGCAGCATGCATGGGACATTCTGAGGAGGGGGCAGCATGCATGGGACATTGTGAGGAGGGGGCAGCATGCATGGGACATTATGAGGAGGGGGAAGCATGCATGGGACATTGTGAGGAGGGGGCAGCATGCATGGGACATTGTGAGGAGGGGGCAGCATGCATGGGACGTTGTGAGGAGGGGGCAGCATGCATGGGACATTGTCCTCACATCTTGCTGCTCCCTCCCCACAATGTACAGATCATATTTCATAATCGAGGAAGGTGTGGTGGGCATACAGTAGTTTATAAGTGAGGGCAGTGTGGTGTTTTAGTTAATTAGGGCAGTGTCACAGTATATAAGTGGGGACGGTGTGGTGGGAATATTTTATACTCATGCTATGTTTTGATGTGCCTTTGGTGATCCTCATTAGGGGGGGTTAGTGCCCTTCATTTCTCATTGATACTTTTTAAAGTGTTTTACAGAGTAGATCTGCCTTAAACAGATGTCGTGTGCGAAAACTCAGTTTTACGTTGTCACTAAGGGGCGCGACCACTTAAAGTGCCTAGGGCAGCACGAAGGAAAAATACAGCCCTGGGTGTACAAGTGCTTATTGGGACAACTCTGCATGCATCTATGTTAGACAATTAACGGAACCGTATCATAGAAAAATATATATAGACATAAGTGTATATATGTGGGTTCAATTACCATATATGAGCCAGAAAAGGGATATACTCAATGGATCTAAGGCTGCTTTCACACATCCGTTTTTTGCTGAGCGGCACAATACGGCGCTTTGCAGAAAAAACGCAACCGTTTTTTTTGCCGGCGGTTGCGGTTTTTTCTGCATAGACTTGCATTAGCGCTGTATTGTGCCGCATGGCCTTGCATTGCGTCCGTTTTTTGCCGGATGCGGCATATTTAGCCCATGCGGCGGCCAGATGGAACGTTGTCTGGCACGTTTTTTTTGTGCGGCAAAAAAAACTGCATCTCGCCGGATCCGGCGCGATATACAATGCAAGCCTATGGACGCCGGATGCGGCATCCTGCGTCAAAAAACGCATCCGTCCGCCGGATGCATTTTTTTACACTGCGCATGCTCAGTACCAAGACGCATCCATCAAAAAACGGACGGGCAGCATGGAAAATCTTATGCAACGGATCAGTTTTTTTCGCCACATCTGTTGCATAGGTTTTTGAGCCGCACTGCAAAAACCGATGTGTGAAAGCAGCCTAAGACAATGTAAAATGCAGTAGATACAAATAAAGACCACTAGGGGTCGCACTTGGTGCACCAAGAAATACTATAGCTATGATGCTAGTGCTTTTACAGGATATTTATCGCTAATTTTAATACAAGTAGATCCATGTTTAACCCATTATGGTAAAACACTAATCACTAAGTAAATACATGGCAAACATAACATATATGGACCCATTGGAGCGGTTACCGTTAGTAGCGTGTGACACCCGACACATGTTTCGGTTTCTTCATCAAGGGGTGCCCCATTAGATCCATTTTTTGGCTCATTATATCCCTTTTTTGGCTCATATATGGTAATTGAACCCACATATATACACTTATGTCTATATATATTGTTCTATGATACGGTTCCGTTAATTGTCTAACATAGATGCATGCAGAGTTGTCCCAATAAGCACTTGTACACCTACTATTTATTCTCAATAAAAATCAATTTTGCTGAATCTATTTGTCCTTTGTATATTTGGGCTTTGATCGCTCCCCCCCTTTTCCTCTTATGACATAAGTATGTAGTCCTGGGCGGCAGATCTGAAAGCGTTGTTAGTCCTTGTTACTGGTGTAAAAGGGTGTCCAGTGCCCTGCCACCACTGAAGAATGTTATA
The DNA here is from genome assembly GCF_048569485.1 of Anomaloglossus baeobatrachus. Classification (NCBI taxonomy): domain Eukaryota; kingdom Metazoa; phylum Chordata; class Amphibia; order Anura; family Aromobatidae; genus Anomaloglossus; species Anomaloglossus baeobatrachus. Next base: position 425,560,912 of record NC_134357.1, read on the forward strand.
GTATAAGTGAAGATGTCATGATAAATTGATGTATTTTAGTGAAATTTGACAGTAATGTAATGTGTTTTCCCTGTGAAAGTTGGCCGGTCACCACCAGGTGTCACTGGGACCTTGGTCCCTCAGTGTAGGGGAATGTAGAGGGAATGACAGGATGGCATGGGTTAAAAGGGGGAGGATAGTCCCCAGCACAGAAGTGATATAGGGAAAGAAGCTTCCTGGTACAAGGCAGATGTGGCTGGAATGGCCAGAACTCTGTTCTTGATTTTTATTTTCTTCTTATTGCGCTCCCCTTGCTGGATGTGGGGATGACCGCGAGCCCTTGGGGTTGGAGGCGGACTACACCCTTGGCCCAAGACTTGCCCTACAGCTCTCAGGGGACCCTGCCCCTTGTTGCCTTGTGGACTCCATCCTGTTTATGGACATTGTCCTTCCCACGTAGCCCCTCGACTTTCCCCTGTCCCCTTCATGGACATGTCAGATAGGGAGCAGTGACAAGAAGAGAGAAAGGATCTTCAGGGTCAGATGTAGCAGAGTGGAGTCAGGTGGTGTGGAGGATTCAGGCATAGAGAGAAGACAGAAGGAAGGAGTAAAGGAGACTGAAGGAGAGCGTGTGCCCCCTCAGCTAATGAGCGTAATTCCAACAGAGGAGAGTGTCCCTTTCTGGTACAGACAGATGGCCTGTGGGGTCACTAGTATAGCGGGAGAACAGCCAAAAGGAGTCCTCTCATTGCTAAAGAGCAGAGCAGTCATACCAGCCATTGTGCTAAATGGATGGGTCAGGAAGAAAAGGATAAATCGCTCCTTAGTGGCCTTAGCTGAAAAGTGAGGTACTGTTGAGAAGGAAATGCCTGTGGAAAATCTGGGTATAAAAACTGCCTTAAAGAAATGGAAGCTGTATCTTGAAAGATGTTGCAGTAAAGTTGTTACGGTTTTAACCAGTGCTGGAATTGTTACTGAAAGTGCCGCGTGTGATGACCTTTGTGATGAATGGGATCCTGATAAGCCGGTTGAGACTCCAGACATGCAGATGCAGGCAGGTACCGTGTTTTTCCAATAATAAGGCATTCTCTTATACTTTTTTTGCCCCCCCCCCCCCCCCCCCCCCAAGCACTAGGGCTTATTTTTGGAGGAGGTCTTATTCTTGGAGAAACATGCTTGGGGGGGTAGGTTTACCCCCCAAAAAAGCAGACCCCTCCACTGCCCAGGAGACTCGTACTTACCAGACCTGGACGTCTGCGTGGCTCCCAGGTCCTCCCTGTGATGGTGGGTGCTGCACGCCATCTTCCCCTGCTTCCCCAGCAGATCGCAGGTCGCAGGCACACACACACACACACATACACACATACACACACACATTCATCACATCCAGCATTACAGAATGCTTCCGGACGCAGGGAATGATGGGAGGAAGTCATGTGTGTCCGCAGGTCCCGTAAGCTAGCATTGCGGCAGGTCATTGCGCTCCACTGCACAGCCTCTCAGGATTCTGCCGGCAAGAAGAAATCGGTGTCGCTGGATGTGGTGAATATATGTGTGATCCAATGTTTGTGTATGCGATCTGATTATGTGTGCGATCTGATGTTTGTGTGTGAGATCGGATGCGTGTGTGTGTGTGTGAGATCAGATGTGTGTGTGTGTGTGTGTGTGTGAGTGTGCTGCCCCTGCAGCGGTCCGAACCACTTGGATCCGGGGGTGATTATTCGTGGTTTGAGGGTCTCCAGACCCGGGGGCTAGGGGCCACACTCGAATGAAGAGGGTTATTTACAGGGGAGAGAGAGTTCGTGATGTCACCCGTGGTGTACGGTAATTGGGAGTACCGCCGCTGCCGTTGGGAGCACCCGGGGTGATGGAATGGGGAGCTAGGGTGTCGTCGCCCTCCACGGGTAGGGGAAGGCCCCGGGACTCGGTGGAATACCGTGGGATGCACGGGTCACTCAGGTACTCACTCAGTCAATAAGCAGATGCTGACAACCGGGTAAACCAATTCTCGGGGTATCGCTGCTGCTTGAGGGGAGCACGTCCGGGTCCCATCCCCTATAGTGTTGCCTGGTGATCCGTGACCTGCCTCCTGGCACCAAGTTTAACTTCAACGTTGTGACCCAGTAGTCTGAAACTTGCCGGACCCCGTTCCCCACTGTGGCTAAGTGTGCGAGCCTGTTCTCAGGGCTCACGCTTGTGATTTTCTGGACGGTTTTGTTGGAAGACTCTATCCCCCTCGTTGCGCTAGTGCCCCGATTCTGGAGCGGGTGGGAACAGATCATGAAGGCTCTGTTCTCAGGTGAATTTCCGGGTTGCCTGAAGCTTCTCCTCGACCTAGGGTCCGTGTACCCCGCTGTGCCTTCGGTCCCGGACCGGTGACAGTGCCAGGCTGCTGACCCTCCTCCTTGACAGGTCCAGGCACCTAGCCACAATCCCCTGTGACCGGGGGTCCGACTCCTCTAGGCCCAGACCACCGTCTGCAACCTAAACAGCTTCTCTTGGGAGCCACCACTCCCAACCTCCTCTGAGCTCCTCACAGCTCGAGGGCTACTTCCCAACTCTACACTCACAGACAAACTGACTACACTACTCACCTTCCCTCCCTGACCCCCCAGGTGGGCGACTCTATTCCATTCAAGCCGTCCACTGGTGTGCCTGGTGAGTGTGGTGCAGTGTGTATCTAGGATTTGATTTTATGTTGGAGGCAACACCATAAGAAAGGGAGTTTGTGCAGTACCCTGTGACGACCTGATAGTCTAGGGGTGTCCCATGAGATCACTGCAGGGTCTCCCACTCGGCATCTGGTGATTGTGATTGCGGGGTACCCGCTGTCTATAATGAAGTGTCCTGCAGTATCTTTAATTTTTTTAGCTGCATGGACACTTCATTATTGAACCGCAACAAGGGCTTATTTTCAGGGGAGGGCTTATATTTAAGCATTGCTCCGAAAATGCTGAAAATCCCTGCTAGGGCTTATTTTTGGGGGAGGTCTTATTTTTGGAAAAACAGGGTATCACCCACACACCCACTCCATACACCACTCTACTACCATGTCTGAACTCTCCTGGGGTGGGTTGAGGACTACAACCTTCGCCCATGACTGCCCCTCCTGGCACTTTATACTGGCATGATGCAAAACTGCAGGTGGACTAGAATTACTTTTGCGTACGATACTGTGATGCTATGCTGGTTGACGGAGGAAGGGCTGGAATATCAGAGAGAGTAAAAGTGGAGAAGATTGGTAAGGAAAGTGTACCCTAGGGTGCCCGAAACTCTGGAAACCATCTCAGGTATATTGTTTAGTTGGAAGAACTGTTCAAGTTGTTCAGTAAAAGACTGCTGTTTAAGAATTGTTGGCTTCTGTTACTATCTTCACTGCGGATTGTCCTTCTTTGCTAGCAGCAACAGCAATGCGTGGCCTGCAAAAAGGTATGACCTGCATCACAAAAGTCCATGTACAACTCTTCTGTAAGGTGCCGAGAACTGTGCCACTCCTGCGACTGCCATCCCGGGCACCCTCACAAAGGAGAGTAGTATAAGCCATTAGTGAGAAGGCCATACATCTGTGAGTTGACCTGTCCCCCGCTTGAAAGAGCTTATTTTAGGCAGTAGAGTGCTGGTCCAGGGGTTCCAGTGATATGCTGAGAAGCTGGCAACAGACGCGGCTGCAGCATTATGATTCCTGGGAGGAGTGAGAGGAGAACAGAGGCTCCCTGTGTTAAGAGTCCACAACGAATTGAGAACAGAGTTTTCTCTTCATTTTTGTAACAAGCCAGGGTGGAGAACAAAGTCTCTCTTGGTGAAGCCTGTAGCACCCAGGGATATGGGGTACTCGGTTCCGAGCAGAGTCTCTATTGGGAATGTCACAGTAGTGGCCGTTACCCGGTCCCGTACCCTGGGCCCTTTTTGTAATGGGGATATTTACAGGGGAGAATAAAATAATGTTCACTTGTGACGCCACTTGCGGTGCTGCAGCTAAGTATAGGGAGTCGGCGCTGCAGAATGTCTCAACTGGGGCTGGTGATGTTGGCAGCTAGAATGGTAGACCCTCCGCAAGTAGGGTTTTGCCCAAAAGGGTGTATGGTGCAGTGGGCATAGGAAGAAGGGAGTCCACACAGATGTTCAGTGCAACTGGTTTACTCACTGTTAGTAGATGTCTGGTTGCCCGAGGCTGGCTGGTTTCGCCTCCAGGTCCCCTTCGTCCCAGTGCCAGTCTGGTTCTCTGGTACCTTTTTCCCCTGCACCTGTCTTTGGTAAGTGGGTCCCCGTGGTATAGAACAACTGGGGGTCCCCGTTCTTTAGTTTGTCCACTTCTGTCTGCCTGACGGTAGCGAGAACCCTGTGGGGTTGGAGTCTCTGGTCCTGTCCCCGGTTCTCCCTTTGCTACTGAGTCTTCGGATTCTTTAGGGTCAGCAAGGTCCTTGATGGTCCCCTTGCTGTGCAGGTGTTAACAGGTCGGCTTGAAGCTCTTTCCTTTCCTAGGGTCATGTACCCCGTCGGTGCGTAGTTCCGGGAGTACTCTACCGTACTCCACCGGCAACCACTTCTCCTGGATACCAGGTCACCATCAACCCGAGTCAGGATGTCACTTTGCTTCCACCTTCCCACTTCTACAGTCAACTCTCAACTGACTACTCTCCACAGTCTACCCCTCCCACCTGGTCAAGTAGTGGACTGGATTGGCTCCACCTCTAGGCGGCCATCCATTGGTCCCACCCTAGCTGGTTACCATTGTATGGGGGAATGTCAGGGAAAACTGGGATTACCTGGGTTTTTGTTGGTACCAGCACTGGGATCCTGGGTCCCTAAAAGGGTAGGCCCTGCATCCTTGTGGGGATGCAGAACCTTGTAGCACCCTGATGGTCTCAGGGGTGCTACAAATCCTACAATGGGAATACCCGCATAGTACTTAATTGTAAGAGATGATATGAGGGAGGGTTGTAACCAAATGAGCTAGTCATGTGAATCAGAGTTCAGCTGTGTGATTATTAACATTTACCTATGGAGGAAATCACCACTTCAGAGCTAATATCTCATGCCAGCTCTCATCTATTTAATAATCTGCTTCTTCATCAGTGCCATAATGCTTCTGTGCCTCATACTGGGCGGTAACTATAATGCTTCCGTGCCTCATACTGGGCGGTAACCATAATGCTTCTGTAGTGGCCCGGTCCAGATTGTGTCTGTTTCTTTAAGTACATTCACTTATATGTAATATTATGCTATATGTTATATGTAAAACATTTTTCATTTGTTGCGTTCTAGCACTGTCTACTGGTGAAAACTGTAAGAATCTGAAGTGTGCATTGGGTGTTATTCTATTGGCCAGTTCTTGGTCACATGGCTCAATAGGTGGAGCTATTCTCCAGCCTCTGTCTGGAAAGAACTGGAATGTTCTGGTTCTGGCTGAGTCTCCTCTGAGGGCAGACATTATGTGAAGTTTCTCTTCACCACAAGACTCCTACTAGGCCCGAGGCCTAGAATTTCATCATTTCCTGACTTTTACAGCCAATATACTGAAGACTTCCTCTCCTGAATCCTCACTGGTCAGATATACATTGTGCATCTCCTCAAACAGTAGGGCATACTGAGTATATACCAGATCCCATTGCATGCAGATTGGGGAAGTTTGAGGGTCTCCCGCCCCACTGCAATATTAGTGGCTTGCATGCCATTGTCCCCGCAACCAGCCGTCCGCTCCCCGTAGTGTGCTGGGCAGCTTTTTACATTTGCTTACAAGTACTGCATGTGTCTGAACTAGCAGTGAAATTAACCCCAGGACTCCAGGTCTGTACAATCTTATCATATCTACCCTCTAAGCTCAAGAGACTCTGAACCTGCTTCTAAAAGCATACCAGTATTAAATCTGAAACAAATGATGCTCTTAAAGCTCCAGAACCCTAATTGCACTTCAGCATTCAACACCAAGCTGTATTTGCCGTGGCCTACCCACAAAAGACTGTGAAACCTACAGTATATTCCGTATTGATTTACTTTGTTCCTGCTATATTAAAGCAACTGTTATCCCCAAGACCGTGTCTGTGACTGTCCATCAGCTGTGGATACTGTGTGGGGGTGGATAGCAGGAAACATCAGGGCCTTGTAGACCACCCCTTCAACCTCGTGCCAGAACAGCAACTGTGACATATAAAACATTTGAGGTCCTCTGTCCCTGGGCCCTTACAAAGGTCGAATTTGGCGTCACGAACAGGATCATTCCTCTGTGCCTATCTTCTCGTTCTGCACTACCAGTCTCAGCATTGCTCATTAACCTTTATCTTGCCAGTGAACACTGCCAAAGACTGTTTCCTGTTATATGCTGGGGTTAACAGCACCTGCACCAGCGCTTCTACTCTCCTGCCTTCCAAGTTAGTCAACTAAGTGCAAATCCTCATTCACAGCAGTGCTATATTTAAGAGGGGGAGCCTTTCATCTCAGAGACTGTGTTGGTGCATAATAGTGCATCCCTTAAAGCTACAGTGTCGTCATTCTTCTTAAAGAGAGAGTACTTGCATCATAACCAAAATGTCTGAACCTCTTCATAATGACCAGGCCGAGTCTGTTAACTCTGTATAATCATCATTATCAGCTAGTGCTCCAATGGAACGGGCTAATGCCGCCAACCCAGTTCCAGCCCCTGTAATGGCTACCGGCATGCCATTCTTCATTGGAACCTCTAGTCTCCCAAGCTACAGAGGAGATCCTCATACACTTGCTGGTTTCAAAGAAAAGATGATGTATACTCTTGAGCTTTTCTCACTTTCTCCCCATCAGCAGGCACACCTTCTCCTGGGACAGCTTGATGGACCAGCTGTTGAGGAGGTCCGTTCCTGGCCATCTACCGAGAACACCAATGTAGAACAGATCCTCACCCGCCTGAGAAAAGAATTTGAACGCCAATCACCCACCGAGATTCGTCTCAAATTTTTCTTAGGGACTACGCACTAGCCCTTCAGTCTGCCTACAGGGCTTTACAGCAAATAGACGCTATAGATCCTGCTGCTGCAAAAAACATAATCACCAACAGATTCATAGAAGGTTTGGACTCTAGGCTAGTACAAAGTCAACTCCGCATGCTAGCAGCACAAAATCCAAACATGAGTTTCTTAAGGGTACTTTACACGCAGCGACATCGCTAACGATTTATCATCGGGGTCACAGTGTTTGTGACGCACATCCGATGTCGTTAGCGACATCGCAGCGTGTGACACGTACGAGCGACCTTCAACGATCACAAAAGTGGTAAAAATCGTTGGTTTTGGAGAGGTTGTTCAAACACCAAATATCGTTGTATGTGCAGTAACGAGGTTGTTCCTCGTTCCTGCGGCAGCACAGATCGCTATGTGTGACACCACAGGAACGAGGAACATCTCCTTACCTGCGGCCGCCGGCAATGAGGAAGGAAGTAGGTGGTTGGGATGTTACGTCCCACTCATCTACGCCCTTCTGCTTCTATTGGACGGCCGCTTAGTGATGTCGCAGTGACGTCGCTGTGGCACCGAATGCTCTCCCCCTTGAAGGAGGGATTGTTCGGCGGTCACAGCAACGTTGCTGCACAGGTATGTGCATGTGACGCTGCCGTAGCGATAATGTTCGCTACGGCAGCGATCACCAAATGTCGCACATACGACGGGTGCAGGTGCTATCGTGCTCGACATCGCTAGCAATCGCTAGTGATGTCGCAGCGTGTAAAGTACCCTTAAGACTTTAAAGCTCTAGCCCTGCGAGTAGTGGGTACTGACTCACCTTGTACCAGCTATGCTCTTGCACCTCGTTCCTCAGACCTTGCTGCTGGAATTTCTACTGTATCTCCTCTTTCACCTGTTTCCCTATGCAGGCCACACAGTCTGTGCAAGCCCCTACTCTCATTCATGCACCTCCTACCACGGATGCACTTGTCCAAGTCCTTGAATCTGTATGCCAAGCCTTAAAGGAGCTAAAAGGCCAACCCCCTGCAACATGTGAATCATCTGTAAACCGGGCATTGTCCCCAGAGCCACGTTCTAGTAGACCAAGTCCTGATAGGCCCCCTCCTGGAAGGCCTCTATCTGGTGATTGTGTGTACTGTACTTATTGTGAGCGTCTTGGACACTACAAGTATCAATGTTATAAGTTAAACGGGCCACCCCAGAGGCCAAGGGCCGCCCCTCAGGAGGTGAATCCAAGGGCCCAAAGGGACAATCACAATGGATTTCCCAGTTCATCTCCAAATGCCCGTATATAACCTTAATGGATTGATGGTGTACCTCTAGAAGCTTTAGTGGACACTGGTTCACATGTCACCACAATTGAGCGACAAGCCTTTGAAAAGAATTGGGACTTTGATCTCCTGAATCCAGTGGGTAAAGCAAAGTTAGACTTAATTGCAAGTAATGGTCAACCTATTTTCCAGCTAGGCTACTGGGAACCCGCAATCCAAATTGGTGATCGTAAGTTACCAGGTTAAGGTGTAATTGTTACTGAGGCTGAGGGAGATACAACAGCAGTAGTGTTAGCCATGAATGTCATTCGCCATGTGTTTACTGAATTGCTCACTGCCTTGCATGCTTCTCTCCCTTTTGCTTCTCCCCCTTTGGGCAAGCTGTTCAGCGGACTATCAAAGTGATCTGTGCCCAACAGATGTTTGCCAACAGTAGGGCTATGTGCGCACGTTGCGTAATTGCATGCAGTTACGCTGCGATCTGCACCCCAGCGTAATTGCATGCGTCCTGCGTCCCCTGCACAATCTATGGAGATTGTGCAGGAGCCGTGCGCACGTGGCGTATTAGAGCGCAGCGCTTCGGCTGCTGCCCGATGCGTGCGTTCTAAGAAGTGACATGTCATTTCTTTCCTGCACTTTGCCTGTATCGCCCGCCATGTCTATGGGAGGGGCTGCAGTCAGAGCGCATGGAATCGGCTTTTTTTTTTTTCATTACGGACTGTTTCTGCAGCGATTTGAAGTGCACGTGTGCTCTTTAAATCGCTGCAGAAATTTCTGCAGGGCCAGTATGCAACGTGCGCACATAGCCTTAAGGTGAGATCTGCCGTGTGCATATCACCGACGCACGACCAGTTACCTTGTCAGCCAACAGGGAGACTCTAGTCTGGTGTCGAGCTCGACCGGGAATTGACAACGAGGACTATGCAGCTCTTCATGACTCCATCCAGATTGAAGGACAGCCCCTGGTAAAAGAAGTATTGTTACAGTCTCAAACGGTAGATTATCAGTACGGCTAATCAACCTAAGTGATGCTCCCATCGAGCTATACAAGTTTAATTCAGTTGCTCAACTGTATAGCCTTGATCCATAAGACATCCTAGATGAAGAGACACTTGCTCATCAAAAGTCGTTAAAAGACACTCCCAAAGGCTCTAATACACCCACTACCTTCTGGTGGAATGAACTTAATGTTGGAGATGCTAACACTCCTATCGAATACATCAATGGCGTAACTAAACTTGCTAAGCGACACAGCCAAGCTTTCAGCAAGCACCCTCTTGACTTCGGCAAGACTACTCTGATCCAGCACAAGATCAACACAGGTGGTCATCCTCCTATCAAGGAAAGACACCGTCCAGTACCTCCTGCTAACTATCAACAAGTAAAGAAGCTGTTAAAAGAGATGAAAGATTCTGAAGTCATCCAAGAAAGTCAAAACCCGTGGGCTGCACCCATCGTCCTGGTGAAGAAGAAGGATGGTAACATCAGATTTTGTGTCGACTACCGAAAGTTGAATAACGTTACACACAAAGATGCCTATCCTCTTCCATGGATTGAAGAATCCATCACCGCTATTGGCTCAGCTGCATACTTCTCCACTCTCGACTTAACCAGCGGTTATGGCAAGTACCCGTGGCTCCTGAGGATAGAGAGAAGACAGCTTTCAAAACCCCAATGGGACTCTTTGAGTTTAACGGTATGCCGTTTGGGTTATGCAACGCCCCTGCTACATTTCAGCGACTCATGGAAAGATGTCTTGGTCACCTCAACTTCCAGAGCGTTCTGTTATATCTTGATGATGTTGTTGTATACTCTCGCACTTATGAAGACCACCTATGCCACCTTGCAGAAGTATTCCAGGTACTCATTGAACATGGCCTGAAACTAAAACCGCCAAAGTGCCATCTGCTCAAGCCGAAGGTCAACTACCTTGGTCATGTTGTAAGTGCCGAAGGTATCCAGCCTGATCCTGAAAAGATCTCAGCTGTGAACAACTGGGACACCCCAAGAACTGTCAAAGAAATCAAACGTTTTCTAGGTTTTGCGGGCTACTACTGCCACTTCATACCTCATTTTGCGCAAATAGCAGAACCCCTTACAGAGCTGCTGTGGGGTTGCCCTAGAGAAAATTACGACAGAAGACTTCCAAATAATTGGTCTGAGTGACAAGAAACTGCCTTTTAGATGTTGAAAAGTCTGTTGACTTCACCTCCAATTCTGGCGTACCCTGACTACCGCCATCCTTTCTGTCTCTACATGGATGCCAGCTACCAAGGCCTCGGAGCGGTACTATCACAAGTCCAGGATGACAAAGAGAGAGTCATTGCATATGCCAGCCGAAGCTTGAGAGGTGCAGAGAAAAATGATAGCAATTACTGTTCGTTCAAGTTAGAGCTGCTAGCTCTTGTGTGGGCAGTCACCGAGAAGTTCAAGGATTACCTCGCTGCTACACCCTTCACAGTTTACACGGACAATAACCCTCTCGCTCATCTTAATACTGCACGACTAGGTGCTCTTGAACAGAGATGGGCTTCAAGATTGGAGAACTTCTGCTTTGATATTAAGTATCGCAGTGGCAAGATCAACATCAATGCCGATGTGTTATCCCGTTTGCCCGAAGGAGAAGAGCCTCCTGAGGAAGATCTGTGGGAAGATGTTGAGATGCCTCCCTTCTATCAAAGGTTTCCCACACAGAATTCTGTTGCTGCTACACAAACTGATGAAGTTCCTCAACAGAAACCTGTCCTATTCCAAGATCCATCGAGATGGCAAACTCTTCAAAATGAGTCTCGTGTCCTAGGTGAGATCTATGATTACCTGACTACTGGGAGAATACTTGTCAGACGACGTAGAAGATGTCCTGATGTTGAGCTTAATCGTCTCTGGAGACAGCGCAAAAGACTCTTCATTCAAAAGGGCTTGATCCTGTGCAATACCCTAGACCCAGTTTCAGATGAAAGGCTACATCAGATTCTAATCCCACGGCGAGATGTCAGAATTGTTCTTGATGCCTACCACGACCAGTCTGGGCACTTTGGCGTGCACAAAACTGAAGCCACCATACGCCAACGTTTCTATTGGATTAGGATGCGGTCAGACATAGAAAATTGGTGTAGTGAATGTCCAGCCTGCAACCTCACCAAAGTTGGTAAGAAAGATGCCAGTGCATCTCTTCATCCAATCCATTCTCAGAAACCAAACGAGCTAGTCGCTCCTGATCATGTGAAGCTAGCACCAACTCGTTCAGGCTACACGTATGCCTTAACCATGGTGGATCACTATACTAAGTGGGTTGCTGTTGTGCCAGTAAAAGACCTTACAGCTCGGACTACAGCAAACACCTTCTACCATGAATATGTGAGACATTACGGTTACCCTGAAGCAGTCCTCACAGATCGTGGATCTGCCTTTGAGTCACAATTATTTCAAGAACTCTGCTAATTCCATGAGTGCAAAAAGCTGAGAACAACCGCTTATCATCCCCAAGAGAATGGCCTCTGCGAGAAAGTCAACCAGACCTTCATCAATATGCTGCGAACAGCATCTGTTACCAAACAAGCTGAATGGCCTCAATTGCTTGACGAGTTAGTAGAAATCTACAACAATACTGTCCACTGTTCTACAGGCTACTCCCCATATTATCTGATGTTTGGAAGACAAGGTCAGCTTCCAAAAGATCGTTCTCTTGGAATCCAAGTCCCTGACGTGATCCATTCCTTGCCAAAAACTGATTGGGTCTCAGAGCATCAGCGAAGAATACACAAAGCCCAACAGATTGTTAATTACCGCATGGGTGAAGCTCACCGTCAACAAGAAGAGAGCTACAATCAAAGAGCTAATGCTTCCCCACTTCAAGTTGGAGACAAGGTATGGCTAAAGAAGTACCACTGTACAGGAAAACTAGATTCACTCTGGGAAACAGAGCCATACACAGTTACAGCTATCCCATATCCTGAGTCAGATGTCTATGAAGTGAAGAAACCCAGAATGACCTCACAGACGGTGCACAGGAACCGCATGAAGCTATGCAATAAAGAGGATCTACTGGTGATGTCATCACCTCCTCCACAAGTCATGCTGGTCAACACACCAATTCCTGAAATGGAAACACCAGACAGACAACCTACTGTGGAAGAGTCCCTCTACAACACTCAATTTTATCCTTCTATGCTATCAATATGTCCCGGTCTCGGTTCCTGCTCTTCTGCCAACTTCACCTGAGCCAGCAAACAATATCATTCCTGCTCAAGAGGAAGATCAAGTGTTGAGGCGTTCAGAGCGAAGCACAAAAGGAAAACTTTCAGCCCGCTACAGAGACTAAAAGGTGATATCCTTTTCCATGAGTATATAATCTTGTGTTTATTTATTTAGCTGGATAGTCAGTTTAGTAATGTTTAAGCCTCTGCACCTGGGTAATACCAAGCACCTTGTTTATTATTTGCACAATTTTCTGTATACAGCCATGGACTTATGAACTGTTTGTTGCCACTAAAGTGCCTTTCCAGAGCCTTTCATATGGACAATAGTATATTGCGGAAAGAGACTCTATCTCATATTGGCAGTACCACATTCATGTTTTCCATTTGTTCATTGCCTATTGTTCTTTCGTCTGGCTGCATATTATTGCCTTATTGTTACTGTGCCTTACATATATATTTCCTTCCTTTCTTAGCAGTCCTCCACTTTCACAATCGCCGAGGACGGCTCACCTTCAGAGGAGGAGTATGTAGTGGCCCGGTCCAGATTGTGTCTGTTTCTTTAAGTACCTTTATTTATATGTAATATTATGCTATATGTTATAAGTAAAGTATTTTTCATTTGTTGTGTTCTAGCACCATCTACTGGTGAAAACTGTAAGAATCTGAAGTGTGCATTGGGTGTTATCCTATTGGCCAGTTCTTGGTCACATGGCTCAAAAGGTGGAGCTATTCTCCAGCCTCTGTCTAGAAAGAACTGGAATGTTCGGGTTCTGGCTGAGTCTCCTCTGAGGGCAGACATTATGTGAAGTTTCTCTTCACCACAAGACTCCTACTAGGCCCGAGGCCTAGAATTTCATCATTTCCTGACTTTTACAGCCAATATACTGAAGACTTCCTATCCTGAATCCTCACTTGTCAGATATACATTGTGCATCTCTTCAGACAGTAGGGCATACTGAGTATATACCAGACCCTACTGCATGCAGATTGGAGAAGTTTGAGGGTCTCCCGCCCCACTGCAATATTAGTGGCTTGCATGTCATTGTCCCCGCACCAGCCGTCCGGTCCCCGTAGCGCGCTGGGCAACTTTCTACATTTGCTTACAAGTACTGCACGTGTCTGAACTAGCAGTGAAATTAACCCCAGGAATCCGGGTCTATACAATCTTATTATTATATCTACCCTCTAAGCTCCAAGAGACTCTGAACCTGCTTCTAAAAGCATGCCAGTATTAAATCTGAAACAAATCGTGCTCTTAAAGTTCCAGAACCCTAATTGCTCTTCAGCATTCAACTCCAAGCTGTATTTGCCGTGGCCTACCCACAAAAGACTGTGAAACCTACAGTATATTCCGTATTGATTTGCTTTGTTCCTGCTAAATTAAAGCAACTGTTACCCCAAGACTGTGTCTGTGTACTGTACATCAGCTGTGGATACTGTGTGGGGGTGGATAGAAGGGAACATCAGGGCCTTGTAGACCACCCAGGGAACACGGCCCCTGCAACCTCATGCCAGAACAGCAACTGTGACATATAAAACATTTTAGGTCCTCTGTCCCTGGGCCCTTACACTTCCGTGCCTCATACTGGGCGGTAACCATAATGCTTCCATGCCTCATACTGGGCGGTAACCATAATGCTTCCGTGCCTCATACTGGGTGGTAACCATAATGCTTTGTTGCCTCATACTGGGCGGTAACCATAATGCTTCCGTGCCTCATACTGGGCTGTAACCATAATGCTTCCGTGCCTCATACTGGGCTGTAACCATAATGCTTCTGTGCTTCATACTGGGCGGTAACCATAATGCTTCTGTGCCTCATACTGGGCTGTAACCATAATGCTTCTGTGCCTCATACTTGGCTGTAACCATAATGCTTCTGTGCCTCATACTGTCATACTGGGCTGTAACCATAATTCTTCTGTGCCTCATACTGGGCAGTAACCATAATGCTTCTGTGCCTCATACTGGATGGTAACCATAATGCTTCTGTGCCTCATGCTGGGTGGTAACCATAATGCTTCTGTGCCTCATACTGGGTGGTAACCATAATGCTTCTGTGCCTCATACTGGGTGGTAACCATAATGCCTCTGTGCCTCATACTGGGTGGTAACCATAATGCTTCTGTGCCTCAAACTGGGCGGTAACCATAATGCTTCTGTGCCTCATACTGGGTGGTAACCATAATACTTCTGTGCCTACATTCCTAGTAGTAACCAACAAGTTTCTATGTCTTTGGAAAGGATTTGTTACCCCCTTTCAGAAAATCTTGGTGCAATTTGTTATTTAAAATATAAACTGTGCTTTACCCACCATCGCAAGTCCTGCACTGAGTCTCCACCACTGCTCCTGGCACCTGATAGTAGCTGCAGTGCGGAAATCATGTAGACAGTAACCAATCAATGAGCTCAGTGGCTCTGCCCTCATAGACAAAATATCCCCCTCAGATTGGCTGAGCTCGCCGATTGGCTGATGCATTGTCTATGTGATGTCAAACCTTCAGCCAATACTGGACGCCAGAAGCAGCGGCGGAAACTCAACTCTGGACCGAGAAATGACGCCTAAAGCAAGGTTTATTTTTTTAGAACAAACTGCACTTGGGAACTGGGATTTTCTGAAAGGCGACAACCTCTTTATACAGAAACATTTTGTCAGAAGTTGTAGACTGCAGGGATTACCCACCATTATCAAATTAATGAATTACCTCCTTTATTAAAGAAGTCCAGTTACCAAAACTGATTTTTTTTTTCTCATAAATCTTGCTAATATGTGCCTCTCCACATATCTATTATGTTATTTCAGCAATATTACCTTTTATCATGCTCTAGCAGCACATCCTCATTTCTGGCTTCAGCTCTGATGGGGTTAATCTCTCTCCTGACTTTCTGGGTTCAGTTACTACAACTCCCATAATTCTTTGCGGCTCTAGGGCTGTATCTAACACACCCATTCAGCTCTCTACCCAAAGACTCCTCCCTGCCTCTTCCCAGTGTGGATGCACTGAGAGCAATCACAATAGAGACAGCAGAAGCTCTCAGCTCTGCACAACCAGGGGAAGAACGCGGCTATCTTCTGCTTATTCTGATATATATAGTTCATTGTGTGTGTGTGTGTACAGAAATGATGATTAGGCTGCTTTCACACATCAGTTTTTTGGCATCAGGCACAATCCGGTGTAAAACCTGGATCAGGCGAAAAATCGGATCAGTTGCATCAGTTTTTTCCATCATTTCTTTCAGTTTTTGGACGGATCCATTGTGCTACTGAGCATGCTCAGTAGAAAAAAATGGAATCAGTCGCTGTAATGCGTTGTATGCCGCTTTACGACGGATCCAGCGCCCATAGGCTTTCATTGTACATGACGCCGGCGCTATTCGTTTTTTTGCCACTGCCAAAAAAGTTGCATGCTGCGTCCTTAGCAGCAGCTGGACACATAAATTTTGCTGGATCCGTGCACAACGGATGCAACACAAGGGCATCAGGCACAATCCGGCACTAATACAATTCAATGCAGAAAAAAACGGATCCGGCTTTATCCGTTTTCACCGGATTGTGCTTGATGGCAAAACACTGATGTAGGAAAGCAGCCTTAGCCGGCGCAACACGTGAAAAAAATAAACAATTGGGGGAAAAAAATAATGGGGTCATGAGATTGCTTTTTCCCCTCTTGCCTAGTCTCTGTGTCGTCCGTATCATCCATGTGGCATGCATTTTGCAGGCTACTTTCACATCAGCGCTTTTTTGCCTGTAGTCAAAAAAACGCAAACCGCATATGACCGGATCCTGTGGATTCAATGTGCAGCGCATGCAACCGCAATTGTTATTTTACCGGATCCTTCTGCAGCGGGACACAGAATTTATCGTCCGGCACTAGAGTCAGCTGACTCCTGATCTCACAGCCCGCACACACTGCGATGGATACAGGTTAACAGCAGTCACTACCTGCTGCCGATCACATGTGACCGTGTGCAGGCTATGTGGTCAGGAGTTCAGCTGAGTTCAGATCAGCTGACTCCAGTATCAGCCGATTACTTGTTCTGTGTCCCCCTGTCTCTCTGCATCCATCGCAGGGTGTGCGGGCTGGAGTGCAGCTGAGTTCAGATCAGCTGACTCCAGTGCCGGACTGAACTCAGCTGACCTCACAGCCCACATACACTGTGATTGGTGCAGAGAGACAGGGGGACACAGAACAAGTAATCGGCCAACACTGGAGTCATCTGATTACTTGTTCCGCTGGCTGTGTGGTCAGGAGTAGGGATGAATGAGCAGCAAAATGCTCTGGAACTCGATGGGTAAAGCCCATATCGATTTTTTTTTTTTTAAACAATTCATAAAAAAAATAAAAAAAAAAACAAACCCCAAACACATAACCCTAACCCTAGGGTTAGGGGTAAAAAAAAAATGTGTGTGATCCCGCTGCATTTTCTATTGCTAAGGGTAACCCAAGCAGCTACTGGCTGCTAACCCCCACTGCTTGGTGTTACCTTCACTGGCAATGGAAAATCCAGGGAAGACCTTTTTTTTTTTTAAGTTTTTTGCCTAAAAACTAAAAAAAAAAATGACGTGGAATTCGCCATATTTTTTGTATGCCAGCCAGGTACAGCAGGCAGGTACGGGCTGCCCCCAATCACCAGCTGCCTATTTGTACCTGAACAAAAAATATAGGGAAGGCCTTTTTTTAAATTATTTCATGAATTTCATGAAATAATTAAAAAAAAAAAATGACGTGGGCTTCACCCATAATTTGTGTCTAGCCAGGTACAACTAGGCAGCTGGGGATTGGAATCCGTAGCACAGGGTGGCCCAAGCTTTCTGTCTTCCTCCCCGCTGTGAATTGCAGTCCACAGCTGCCCCAAGAAATGGCGCTTTCATCAAAGCGCCATCTTCTGGTGCTGTATCCAACTCCTCCAGTGGCCCTGATGCCAGGTGGCACACTGGGTAATATGGGGTTAATACCAGCTTTGTTTTACCAGCTGGTATAAAGCCCGAGATTCTTAATGTCAGGCCAAGCTTGACTCAGCCATTAAGAATCTCCAATAAAGGCTTAAAAAAGACACCACACAGAGGAAAAATACTTTATTAGAAATAAATACACAGACACATTAGGGACTCCATCTTTATTACTCCCTCTCACCCCTCCACGATAGAGATTTTTGTACTGACGGAGAGAGACAAAAAAGAGAGAGAGAAAAAAAGAGAGGAAAAAAGAGAGAGAAAAGAGAGAAAAGAGAAGAGAGAGAAAAAAGAGAGCGAAAAGAGCGAACAGAGAGAGAGAAAAGAGAGAGAGAAGAGAGAGAGGGAAAAGAGAGGGAAGAGAGGTGCTCTGTTACATGCTGTGCTGTATGTCACCACCTTACTCCACTCTGTGACTTATTGTGCAGGTGACAGAGTGGAGAAAGTTGGTCCCATGCAGCACAAGTCACAGTGTGCAGTAACTTAGTCCCATGCAGCACGACAGGTGACAGAGCAGAGCAAGCTGGTGACATGCTCTGCTCTGACACATGCGGTGCTGCATGTCACCAGCTTGTCAGTCTCTTGCTGCGTATTGTAGTGCTGGTGGGAGTATATGATCACACCGTCCGACACCTCCCGCTCTCCTGACATCGGAGGAGAGTGGGCGGGTGGATAGTGAGATCACATACTTACGTGACGGGGGGGTTTCAGCTGAAGAAACCCACCACTGTACTCCACATTGGCGCCCCGTGCCTCACACATTTGCCGGACGCTTAGCCCTCTTCACAGCTCCACACTGGCGTCCCATGCCATCCTCCGGATCCTCCCCTCGATGCTGGGCTGTGACGTGCGGTAGTCACTGCCCACAGCCCAGTCAATCACTGTGAGTAGCGCCTGCATCCCCTGACATAACATCCAGTTTGAGAGCCCAGAACTTGACGGGACAGCAGAGAATACTAGCGGCTGCAGCACCAGGGGGTCATGTGACCGGCACTGAGCGTGCAGGATAGCGCCACTCAGTGCCAGAACTGCAAATAGCAGCCAGTAAAGAAGTGACCTAAAATTGTAAGTTGCACTCATATAGAAAATAAAAAAAATGGGTGAACCACACCTTTAAATAAAACACGTAACAACATCATATGGTCAAAGTTTATTAATTGTAATACCACAAGTATCCACATAACTCTGATTATTAACATGTGCCCAATTTTAATCCATATCTTCTTAAGGCAAGTTGGTGTTAGTCTCACCAAAATGGTAGACGAAGGTAAGCAGCAGGTGTCGCTCTAGCTTTTAAGTGTGCAGATTTATCTAGACTATTCTTATAACCATGTAATAATAAGCTGAGCATTTCAGCATATTATCACAAACAATATGAGATCAGTTAGCATCAGCTAGCCTGCCTGTTGATGGTTTCCTAACAGAAAGAAATCTGTCCTCTTCTGATCTGGGAAAAAAATACTAAAAAATACTAAAATAAATAATATTTTAAGATGTTACATTTTTATCATTATTATTATTATTATTAATAATAATAATAATAATATTTATTATTATAGCACCATTTATTCCATGGCGCTTTAAATGTGCAAGGGGTATACAAGATAGGGACAGGTACAATAATCATAAACAATACAAGGCACAGACTGGTACAGAAGGACAGAGGTCTCTGCCTGCGAGGGCTCACAGTCTATGAGGGATGGGTGAGGATACAGTAGGTGAGGGTAGGACTGGTCGTGCGGTGCTGTATCAGACTGAGGGTTACTACATAATTGGAGTTTACTAGCCCTCATTACTATTGCTTGAATAGTTAATTATTTTATTACTATATAATGTATTATTTTGTGTGTACATGTATCTGTACAAAAGTGCTACAGAATATGTTTTTGCTATATAAAGAATAATAATATTAAGTCTATCTCCAGATCTGGAGTCATTCACTTACTGTTACACTTATTGCTCACAAGATGGCAGTAGTGTTTTGCAGTCTTTTTATATACTGTATATATACTTAGCACAGATCAGTAAAGTTAAAAAAAAATCCAAGTTCAAGTAAATCGAAGCAAAATAAAAGCAAAAAACTCAAACCCCTAAAATTTGACCATAAAAACCCGTCTATCTATCTATCTGTCTATCGTTTTCTTTAATAAGTTGCATATTAGGATGGTAGTAACTGTAAGTTTATACAGTGCTTTACTTAGTAATACCCTCATACTGTACTCAATTATTATCATGAATACCACTAGACAGTGATATACACTCGGAGCTAATTGTAGCTTTTCTGCTGCCTGTGGTGAAAAAAATTGAAATGGTACCCTTCCTCCAAACTGCAATGTAAACCGTCACTAAACAAATGCAATTCTGTTATTATTTGGGGGTCTTTTGCTTTTACAATATTCATTCATTACTTTTTCGTCCCCTTGGTGGATTGAACCCGTGATTATATATTTATTAGTACTATATACTGCAATAATATAGTATTGCAATATATACAACAAATCATTGTTTCCTATGCAAGAATACAACACCAAAACCAGTACATTAATAAAGCACCAGCACTCCGTCTGTACAGGAATATGGCATCAGAACTACCATCAGTAAATTAATACAGAACCAGTACCACCAACTGTACATGAAAACAGCACCAGAACAACCATCAGTACATGAATGCATCACCAGAATCATCATCAATATAAAAATACAGCACCAAAACCAGCATCAATTAATGAATACATCACCAACACCAGCATCCATACATTAATACAGCACCAAGCCTAGTACAGTGATCAATTGCAATATCAGGCCACACCCCACAATATTCCTTCAACTTCAAGTATGTCCTTAACAATGTTAAGGAAATGCTGGGAGCTGTTGTTGCCAGTCATTATCACAACACAGACCATAAATGAATCCCAGTACTGATTAGATCTAAGTAGTATAAAAAAAAAAATAAACATTTACACCTAGGTACTTTATAGATGACTTCTTCTCTGATTGGAGTCATTCTCTTTCTTGAATTCTTCAAGTTGTCCAAAGTTCATGATGACTTTGGACATCGACAGCTTGTTTCTTCAGACTTCCCTCTTCCCTGGTTTACTGCAGTACATCTCAACATTGTGGCCTTAAAAATAACAATATCATAATATTCCTAAATAAAAATATCTGCCCTATGCTGTGCCCTTGAAAAATATTTGCCCCTCATTGTGCTTCCTGCATAGAATATACCTCTCACACTATCCCTCTTATGGTACATAGCTTTTATGCTGTCCTTCCTTATGAACTATAACTTCCACAGTTTGCAGTTATGAACTATAACTGTGACACTGTCTGCCCTTATGAACTATGTCCTACACATCGTTCCCCCTTATGAACTATAACTTCTATACTGTTCACCCTTATGAACTATGATAACACAGCATCACTCCTTATAACCTACAGTTAGGTCCAGAAATATTTGGACAGTGACACAAGTTTTGTTTTTTTAGCTGTTTACAAAAACATGTTCAGAAATACAATTATATATATAATATGGGCTGAAAGTGTACACTCCCAGCTGCAATATGAGACTTTTCACATCCAAATCGGAGAAAGGGTTTAGGAATCATAGCTCTGTAATGCATAGCCTCCTCTTTTTCAAGGGACCAAAAGTAATTGGACAAGGGACTCTAAGGGCTGCAATTAACTCTGAAGGCGTCTCCCTCGTTAACCTGTAATCAATGAAGTAGTTAAAAGGTCTGGGGTTGATTACAGGTGTGTGGTTTTGCATTTGGAAGCTGTTGCTGTGACCAGACAACATGTGGTCTAAGGAACTCTCAATTGAGGTGAAGCAGAACATCCTGAGGCTGAAAAAAAAGAAAAAATCCATCAGAGAGATAGCAGACATGCTTGGAGTAGCAAAATCAACAGTCGGGTACATTCTGAGAAAAAAGGAATTGACTGGTGAGCTTGGGAACTCAAAAAGGCCTGGGCGTCCACGGATGACAACAGTGGTGGATGATCGCCGCATACTTTCTTTGGTGAAGAAGAACCCGTTCACAACATCAACTGAAGTCCAGAACACTCTCAGTGAAGTAGGTGTATCTGTCTCTAAGTCAACAGTAAAGAGAAGACTCCATGAAAGTAAATACAAAGGGTTCACATCTAGATGCAAACCATTCATCAATTCCAAAAATAGACAGGCCAGAGTTAAATTTGCTGAAAAACACCTCATGAAGCCAGCTCAGTCCTGGAAAAGTATTCTATGGACAGATGAGACAAAGATCAACCTGTACCAGAATGATGGGAAGAAAAAAGTTTGGAGAAGAAAGGGAACGGCACATGATCCAAGGCACACCACATCCTCTGTAAAACATGGTGGAGGCAACGTGATGGCATGGAAATGCATGGCTTTCAATGGCACTGGGTCACTTGTGTTTATTGATGACATAACAGCAGACAAGAGTAGCCGGATGAATTCTGAAGTGTACCGGGATATACTTTCAGCCCAGATTCAGCCAAATGCCGCAAAGTTGATCGGACGGCGCTTCATAGTACAGATGGACAATGACCCCAAGCATACAGCCAAAGCTACCCAGGAGTTCATGAGTGCAAAAAAGTGGAACATTCTGCAATGACCAAGTCAATCACCAGATCTTAACCCAATTGAGCATGCATTTCACTTGCTCAAATCCAGACTTAAGACGAAAAGACCCACAAACAAGCAAGACCTGAAGGCTGCGGCTGTAAAGGCCTGGCAAAGCATTAAGAAGGAGGAAACCCAGCGTTTGGTGATGTCCATGGGTTCCAGACTTAAGGCAGTGATTGCCTCCAAAGGATTCGCAACAAAATATTGAAAATACAAATATTTTGTTTGGGTTTAGTTTATTTGTCCAATTACTTTTGACCTCCTAAAATGTGGAGTGTTTGTAAAGAAATGTGTACAATTCCTACAATTTCTATCAGATATTTTTGTTCAAACCTTCAAATTAAACGTTACAATCTGCACTTGAATTCTGTTGTAGAGGTTTCATTTCAAATCCAATGTGGTGGCATGCAGAGCCCAACTCGCGAAAATTGTGTCACTGTCCAAATATTTCTGGACCTAACTGTATAACCTTCATTTCATCGCTCTTTGTGAACTATACTGACAATCAAAAAGGTAACAATGTTTTCAACTTTTGAATTTCAGTTTCCATATCTCACCATCCACTACAGCTTTGAGCGTGAGACGGCCTTCATTTTATAGACAATAACCATGGCTATCTCATACATATATTTGACTTTCAACTATTCAGAAAATAATTAGCTATGTAGATTCTTGTCATGTTACTGCACTGTTACTGTTTTGCTCCTGGTGTTTGTAAAGTCTTTTTCGTCCTGTATAATACAAATTACAACCTGTTCTAACATTCCCTAATAGCTCAGTGTTTTATTAGGTGAATTCACAAGCAAAAGGTCACTGGTTTGAGATGAGGAGCAGCTATGAGGAAAATTTTCCAAGAAAAGAGAAACAGCATCATCCAGCTCATTGATAGCGGTGTCTCGGCCAAGAAAATTGCCAAACTGCATCATGTCAGTGCCATGACAGTTGTAAGAATACGAAATTTATTCAATCCTTCCATTCAAAAGACAAGATATGGACGTCCAGGCAAAATATGGAGGTAAATAAGTCAGCTCATCACAAGGTCTATTAGTTCCAGAGTGACAAACATGGCAGTGGAGGTGGCTTGTATGCTTTGTAATAGGGAGATCACAAACAACTATGCAAGCACCGTGTAACGCATGTTACACAAGTCTGGAATGGTGGCCTGAAAAAAGGTGAAGAAGCCTTGACTTCAATATTATCATAAGAAATGTCGGCTCGAGCTTACAAAAAAGTACAAAAAGTGGACAATAGAAGATTGGAAACTAGTGATTTGGAGCGATGAGATGAAATTGAATAGACTGGGCTCTGATGGGTGCAAATGGGTCTGGAAGAATCAAGGGAAAAAGGAATCAAGAAATCTAATGGATCAAGAAACTGAAGGAACTGTCAAGTTCGGTGGGAAAGCCTGATATGGGGGTCTTTCACAGCCAAAGTGTTAGTTACTTGACCAGGATCGATGGTGGTCTCAATGCTGAGGTATATGTGAGTATCCTACAAAACGAGTTACTTTGTACACTTGAGTACTATGGGTATGAAAAGGACGACATAGTGTTCAGCAGGGCAACATCCTGAAGCCTATGTCAAGACTGGAGAATAAATGGTTCAATGTCAATGAAGTAGAGGTAATGGTTTTACCCCCACTGTCACCCAAACCTCAACTCAATTGAAAATTGTGGGTAGGATTGAATAAAAAGCTGTATACATACCCAAGTGAGCTGACCTGTATGCATCAATATTGGGAATATGAAGAAAAGACATGCTTGAATATGGTCAACAGCATGCCCAGAAGGATTCAGGCAGTGTTAAAAGCCAAAGATGGATTTACAAAATACTAACAAAATATAAAAATTTAAATTTTGATTTTTAGGAGCAAAACAGTAACAATGCAATGACATGACAAGAATCTGCATAACTAATCATATGCTAAATAGTTGCAAGTCATGTATGAGATAGCCAAGATGATTGCATATAAAATGAAGGTAATTAGAAACAAGGCACCTGGCCGAAATGTCACATGTTGCTTAAAGACTTATGGAATAAATTCTTCATTTGTGTCACCATTTGAGAATGCTTTGTTTCTAATTCTCTGGACATATGATGTGGAAACCTACAACTGCACCTCATCATCTCTTGTGCCTTATCCCGCTATAAGTATAAAATGAAGGTAGACTCATGCTAAAAGCTATGGAGGCTGAACATCAAAAGTTTAAAACACTGTTACCCTTTTGCTCGTCAGTGTATAACCACCACACGTGCCCTACTTCATGCTGTCCCCTCTCCACTATTTCTCCCCACACTGTCCGTATTTCAACACTGCCCCTCATGGTACCCACTCCACTTTGTCCCAATTTTTAGTGTCTCCCTCTCGAAATTACACCTTCTTTATATCGTACCATGTCTATGCTGTCAGATATAGAAAAAACAAAAATACGCTCACCACTGCAGAGACAAGCCTGAATAGATCCTCCTGCTGATATCCAATGGTCCGGCACGGATTACGGCAGCTCGCCGAGAAGATAATGGAACAAAGTAATGAGAAAAATCCAGCTGGACTCCAGAGGAAAAATAAAAATTCTTTATTTATTTCAACTTGATTAAAAACTTATCCATATTGCAAGTAAAGACACCGGCTTGTGCACACTCATGAATGGCAGATGTCTATACTGTGCTTCCTTTTTATACTGCCCCTAAATGCCTTCTCACTACAGTCAACCTTATACAGTTTGATGACCTCCAGAACATACCATACACAGTATGATGGCATCCAAAGGCCCCCAAGAATCTTATGCCCCGCCCCATAAAAAATATGATAGTCACATGGTCGTCCCCCACACAGAGTGTGATGATGACCATAGCCCCTCAATGCATAGTATGATGGGCTCACATTTCCCTATATACCGTATGATGATCTCCACAGACCCCATACACAATATTATTGCATTCAAAGCCTCCACAGTCTGATAGCCCCTACCACCTTCCTTACAAAGTATGATGGCGTCACAGTACCCCACATACAGTATGATGGTGATCATAGACTCTCTATGCACAGTATGATGGCCTCACAGCCCCCTATACTTATTATGATGACCACACAGCCCCCATATACAGTATAATGGTCCCTATAACCCTATATATAGTGTGATGTAGCATAGATCCCTATAAAAAGTGTAATGCATCTATAGCTTTTCTATACAAAGTTTGGTGGCCCATAGTTATAATACATAGTATGAGATACTTCGCAGCTGTCCTCTACACAGTATGATGTCATGATGTCCCAGAACCCCTTATACAAAATACGATGACCCCCCCACAGTACATTACCACATTCCCTCGAACTCCGAGCAGCATTATTAAAAAATGCAGTGGTTTCATCAGGGCCACTCCACGTTCCCTGCTTGGTGCTGGCCGCCAAGTCTGCAGCCTGCCGGAGCAGGAAGTGGACCAGGGTCCAATGGCTCTGTGTTTCGCTCCATGTGTTAACAGTATCAGCATCCACCAGACGTCGATGCTTTTAAAGTTTTACAGGCCGATACAGCTTACTGTCGAACTGGACCATCTGTTGGCATCTACCTAATGGCCAGTCCAGCCCCGCAGCTTCCCCTGAGAGTCACCAAAGATAGTCTCCTAGGTCTCATCTCACGTCATGGCAGGAGGGAATCAAATCTATATATGCAATATCATACAGTTCCATATATCTTAACTATATCATACTGTGCTACATAATACTATCCTATAATGCTATATAATATAAAAAACTTAAAAGGGTTGCCTGGTCACAAGAAATTGATTACCTATACATACAGTAGCATAGGTCTTCAATATATATTATCGGCTGGTGACTGGCGGACACAGACTTTAAAGGCACCCTATTGAAGAACAATATATGGGCCCTTTGCAGACTAAGAGCTCATCAAAATACACAATTCCACCTGCTTTGGAGGTAGAAATGGGCCCCCCAACCTCTTGAGCCCAAAATGCCGTGTTCCTATGAACGACAGTGTGTCATGGGGCTACCAATGGGAGCGGGAAATTCCCCCCCGGCGTACGTTAAGTCCTGCCATCAGAGATTGACAGCGCAATATAACTACCGTGTTTTTCCAAAAATAAGACACTGTCTTATATTTTTTTTGCCCCCCAAAAAAGCACTAGGGCTTATTTTTGGAGGAGGTCTTATTCTTGGAGAAACACGGTTGGGGGTAAGTTTACCCCCCAAAAAAGCAGACCCCCAACTTCCCAGGAGACTCGTACTCACCAGTAGAGTTAAGCGCGGTTCGCGGTTCGAGGTTCTCCAGTTCGCGGCTCGAGTGATTTTGGGGGCTGTTCTAGATCGAACTAGAACTCGAGCTTTTTGCTAAAGCTCGATAGTTCTAGATACGTTCGAGAACGGTTCTAGCGGCAAAAAGACAAGCTAATTACTAGCTGGCTTTCCGCTGTAATAGTGTAAGTCACTCTGTGACTCACACTATTATGAAATTTCAGTGTATAGTGTGCGGGAACAGCGCATTCAGATCACTGCTGTTTGGATAATGGCGATCGCCATTTTTTTTTTCCTTGTCTTCCTTCCCTAAGCGCGCGCGTGTAGTGGGGCGGGCCAGCATGTCAGCCAATCCCAGACACACACACAGCTAAGTGGACTTTTAGCCAAAGAAGCAACGGCATGTGTCATAGGATGTCCATGTCACATGTCCCTGCATTATAAAAACGAGTATCTGCCCGTCCGGACGCCATTATCTCTTCTGCGTCTGGGTGTCAGTCACCGCTGGCGTAGCTCCTGTCTCCGATACTGCTGTGTACGCTCTATACACAGCGCTATACAGAATAGGGATAGAAGTTTCTTTCAGCCCTTGTAAGGGCTAATACCGGCAGGGTCAGAGCCATAGGTGACAGTCAGGGCAGTGAAAACAGATTTTAACAGCTACACAAGATGACAGCGTCTGTGTAGCTAAGGTCAGGGATTTCCTCGCTGCATTTCCTTATTAGGAGGGATAGAAAGGGAGGCTTCCTTTCCTCTACCCAGACCCACAACCCTGGCACTGTACCCTCCTGCCCTTTGCACACTCAAACTCATTGTTACTAAGCCATTATACTAGCAAACACTGAGGAAACTTAGTGGCATCCTAAACGTGGCTGATGGACTTCTGTATTGTCCCACTAGTGCAAAGATATTTGCAGCACGTCTGCCTGCATTGCACACTCAAACTCATTGTTACTAAGCCATTATACTAGCAAACACTGCTGCCAGTTTAAGGGCCGTAGTTGCATTGTCAGGGATAATTATTGTTGTTTATTCTGCTGTTAATAAAGCTAGACCACCGCTGAAATCTACACCACCTCTCAATTTTTACTACCACATTTTAAGTGCACAATCTTGTCGCAATCAAAATGAGTGGCAAAATGACAGATGCTGGTGGAAAGGGGAAGAGGCGTGTTGGAAAAGGAAAAAAAGGGTTTGTCCGTGGGGAAGGTGGCAAAGCTCCATTAACATCTGCTGAAGATAGACCATCTTCCAGCAAAAGTAAGATGTCTACTACTTACCGTGAACAATCCGTTGTGCTCCCTTTTTTACGGACACGAACAACTGGAACAAAGGTAGATGATGGCCAAAAAAGGAAAATGCTTGAATGGATCTCAAGTGGTCCAACAAGTGCCCTCTCCGCCACCTCAACTACCGCATCCAAAAAACACCAGTCCTCTGAGTTGTCAGCCCAATCACACTTGCATTCTCACAGCTCTGAATTCTCCATCCGCCCTGCACAGTATGGTGGAACTGAGATGGCTGAGTCTGCAGAGCTGTTCAGTCACACTATAGCCTGGGAATCAGAGGTCTGCTCCCAAGCTACAGTGAGTACAGACCAGGAAATGGTCTGCAGTGATGCCCAGAACCTTTGTGACTCAGATTCAGGCCGTGATGACCAAGTTTCTGAGCATAATGTTGACCCTTATTCACAAACTGAAACACCTGTGGTAATAGACAATGAGGAACATACTGATGACGATGAGACGCAGATACCAGATTGGGATGACAACTTAAATATTCGGTCAGGGCAAGAAGAGGCTCGGTCTGAGGGTGAGGGGAGTGCAAACACAACAATTGATGAGGAAGTTCTAGATCCCACCTACTGTCAACCCACAGTCAGGCCCTCGAGGAGGTCAACAGAGACGGTGGAGGAGAATGCAACTGACGACGAAGTTACCTTGCGCCTTCCTGGACAGAGTCGGAGTACTGGTAGCACGTCTACAACTGCATCCTCAGCCACCACTGTGCCTCTGAGCACTAGTCGGGGTGGATCAGCAGGTCGCATGCCCTCTAAGCCTTGCCTAGCCTGGTCCTTTTTTGACATAGCAAAAGAACGCCCAAATTATGTGATCTGTAAATTTTCATGATTCTGTTAGTAGAGGGCAAAACCTCAGCAGTTTGACAACTTCTTCCATGAATCGTCACATGAATAAATATCATATGTCCCAGTGGGAAGCTCACCGTGCTGCAATGCGGCCTAGCGGAGCGAACCATCCACCGCCTGCCCCTTCCAGTGCATCCACGCGCTCTTCATCTTCTAGGACTGTGGGGACAGCTGTCACACCTGGTTTTCCACGCACAACTTCCACCACTGTAACCGCAACAGGCAGTTTGCTTGGTAGGTCGTCAGTTGGTTTGGAAGGGGAAACAAGTACGTGTGTACAGCTCTCTCAGACATCGATAGCACCAACGTTGGATGAAGGCGACATCATGTCTACGCCTGCACTTTCCTCACAAAGCTGCATTTTTCCAGGGACACCCTACTCAACACCGTCTACACACAGCAGCCAGATCTCTGTCCCTCAGATGTGGACAAATGAAAGGCCATTTCCTGCGACCCATGACAAAGCTAAGAGGTTGACTTTATCCCTCTGTAAGCTCTTGGCTACCGAAATGCTGCCTTTCCGCCTGGTGGACACACAGGATTTTAGAGACCTTATGTCTGTCGCTGTGCCCCAGTACCAGATGCCCAGTCGCCACTACTTCTCTAAGAAAGGTGTGCCCGCGCTACACCAGCATATCGCACACAACATCACCGCTTCCTTGAGAAACTCTGTGTGTCAACGGGTGCATTTCACCACCGATACTTGGACCAGTAAGCATGGACAGGGACGTTACATGTCGCTGACTGGGCACTGGGTAACTATGGTGATAGATGGTGAAGGGTCTGCTGCACAAGTCTTGCCGTCCCCACGACTTGTGTGTCAATCTTGTGTGCGTCTGTCCAAGTTCCGCCACTGCTTCTGCCTCCTCCACCTCATCTGGGTCCTCCACCTCCGCCCCAAGCCTGACTGGTCAGGCCACCAGCATTCGCACTGCGCAGAAGGAATCACGCACCCCTCATTACTATGCTGGCAGCAGAGCGCAACGGCATCAGGCGGTCTTTAGCTTGACATGTCTTGGAAATAGGAGTCACACAGCGGCTGAGTTGTGGGCAGCTCTGGAGACTGAGTTTAATAAATGGTTGTCTCCACTCAACCTGCAGCCTGGTAAGGCCGTGTGCGACAATGCTGCAAACCTGGGTGCGGCCCTTCGCCTGGGCAAGATGACACACGTGCCTTGTATGGCTCACGTGTTGAACCTTGTTGTCCAGCAATTTTTAACACACTATCCCGGCCTAGATGGCCTTCTGACCAGGGCACGAAAACTGTCTGCTCACTTCCGCCGTTCAACCGCCGCAGCTGAGCGACTTGCATCGCTCCAGAAGTCTTTCGGCCTGCCGGTTCATCGCCTGAAATGCGATGTGCCGACACGCTGGAATTCGACTCTCCACATGTTACAGCGACTGTGGCAGCACCGCCGAGCCCTGGTGCAATACGTCATGACGTATAGCCTGGGCCAACGAGATGCAGAGGTGGGGCAGATCACCCTGATGGAGTGGTCTCAGATCAAGGACCTATGCACCCTTCTGCACAGTTTCGACATGGCGACGAATATGTTTAGCGCTGACAATGCCATTATCAGCATGACAATTCCAGTCATTTACATGCTGGAGCACACGCTAAACACTATTCGGAGTCAGGGGGTGGGACAACAGGAAGGGGAGGAACTACAGGAGGATTCATATGCGCAAGACACAACAACATCACCAAGGTCCAGACATTCATCATCACCAACGCGGCAGGCATGGGACCATGGGGGACAGGGATCAACAAGGGCGCATGGTAGCAGGCGAAATGTTGAGGAAGGTGCAGGAGAACATGAAGAAATGGAGGACGAACTGTTCATGGACATGGAAGACTCAGCGGATGAGGGAGACCTTGGTCAAATTTCAGTTGAAAGAGGTTGGGAGGAGATGTCAGAGGAAGAAAGAACGGTTAGCACCTCTATGCCACAAACACAGCGTGGACTTGGTCCGCATGGCTGCGCAAGACACATGAGCGCCTTCTTGCTGCACTACCTCCAACATGACCCTCGTATTGTCAAAATTAGAAGTGATGATGATTACTGGCTTGCCACACTATTAGATCCCCGGTACAAGTCCAAATTTTGTGACATAATTCCAGCCATAGAAAGGGACGCACGTATGCAGGAGTATCAGCAGAAGCTGTTACTCGATCTTAGCTCGGCTTTTCCACCAAACAACCGTGCAGGTGCAGGGAGTGATTCTCCCAGTTGTAACTTGACAAACATGGGACGGTCTCGTCATCTTCAACAGTCTACCCGTACCAGTAGCACCGTATTTGGTGCTGGTAAGAGCAATTTTATTGAATCTTTTCATAACTTTTTTAGACCGTCCTTTGCAAGGCCACCAGAGACAACAAGTCTGACACATAGTCAATGGCTGGAGAGGATGATACAGGAGTATCTCCAAATGAACATTGATTCCATGACTTTGCAAATGGAGCCTTGCTCATTTTGGGCTTCAAATCTTGAAAAATGGCCAGAGCTCTCAACTTACGCCTTGGAGATTTTGTCGTGTCCAGCTGCCAGCGTTGTCTCTGAACGTGTCTTCAGTGCTGCTGGGTGTGTGCTGACAGATAAGCGCACGCGTCTGTCCAGTGACAATGTGGACAGACTAACGTTCATCAAAATGAACACGTCATGGATCCACAAGGCATTTACTACCCCTGTGTCATCGTGGGGAGAGTAAATGCTTGTGTATTTGGAATGTGCTTGATGCAAATCAAAACATCCTGTTTGCAACTAGGGCACAAGTGCTGCCACTGATGGGGTGTCTGTGTGGCCCAATTTTTAGAAAAAAGGGAGACTCCGCTTGGAGTAACCCTTGCTTGCTGTGTTTTTTAAAAGGAGCCAAGATGAACAAGTCATGGATCAGCAAAGACTTTTCTACCTACCCCGGGGTCATCCTGGGAACGGTTAAGAATGGCGTATTTTTGAATGTGTTTGATGCAAATCTAGCTGTAAAGTGTACAACTGGGGCACAAGTGCTGCCACTGAAGGGGTGGGTGTGTGTGTGGCCCAATTTTTGGAAAAAAGGGAGACTCCGCTTGGAGTAACCCTTGCTTGCCGTGTTTTTAAAAAGGAGCCAAGATGAACAAGTCATGGTTCAGCAAAGACTTTGCTACCTACCCCGGTGTCATCCTGGGGACGGCTAAGAATGGTGTATTTTTGAATGTGCTTGATGCAATGCAAATCTACCTGTGAAGTGTACAACTGGGGCACAACTGCTGCCACTGAAGGGGTGGGTGTGTGTGTGGCCCAATTTTTGGAAAAAAGGGAGACTCCGCTTGGATTCACCTTGCGGTGTTTTACATGATTTTAGAAGGGCGTGCCATGCCTATATCTGTATCTCCTCCTCTTTTTCCTTGTCCAGCTCTTTTGTTTTTGCATGAGAATATGTCCTTGTCACTCTCCCATGTGTTTGTGTTGGGTTGTGAGTTGTTTGTCACCTTTTGGACACCTTTGAGGGTGTTTTCTAGGTGTTTTTATGTGTTTGTGATTGCCTGCCATTGTTTCCTATGCGGTTCGAGTTCGGTTCGTCGAACTGAACTCGAACGAGACCTCCGTTCGACGAACCGAACTCGAGCCGAACCACGACCGGTTTGCTCATCTCTACTCACCAGACCAGGACGTCTGAGTGGTTCCCAGGTCCTCCTTGTGATCTCCGGTCCGTGCTGCACGCCGTCCCTGCTAGGGCTTATTTTTGGGGGAGGTCTTATTTTTGGAAAAACACGGTAGTTACATACATAGTTAGAGACATGGTACATCATTAGTCTTGTCGCTCCCTTTGATACAGTAGCACACGTTGAGCCTGCACCTTTCCTGGCACATGTCTAATGATTTGATCACCCGACATGTACCTCTAAAATGCGCAGGTAGATCGGAGAAGTATAAATATTGGGGTGTGCATAGGTCCTACAGTTATGGAAGATACATCTTTGGAACAGTGATCACCAGAGGAAGAACATGCATATCTTAACTTAAATGTGCATTTTAAGCATCATTCCCAAATGAATATCAGGCAGAGGCATGACATTATGCTATTATGTTTCCTATCTATAGCTAGCTAAAATCGTGATAGGAAAGATAACGGGAATATCTTCCACCTGGGACCTCCAAAGGTAGAGATATCCTAATTTTCTGGAAACTGAAGCCACATATGAATCCCTGTCAAGAGTCACTAGAGGTGAGGTAACCTGTGTTAATAAAAGGCAAATACCAATTTTAGTCTCTTGTCAGTCTGTGGAGGGCGCAGCCAGCTGTGCTGTGCAACTGTCCGTTTCTCTTCTAAGGAGCCCCTACCTCCTGGATGCCATTGCTGTGGCACAAGTTTAGGAAGTTTCTTTCATTATTCCTTTCTAATTTATGCAATTTTCTATATTGTACTGTTTTGTCCCCTTTGTGCAATTGTTTGTATATTTTTGCAAACACCCTATTTCTTTGGATTAAATATCTAAAATGTAATAGCTTTGTTCCTCTTGCTCTATAAAAACTGCAAACCAAATATGCCTTACGCTATATTTAACAGATGTCCAATCGACGTACGTAAAACGATTGGTGGTGGCAGCTATTAATTTTACTTGTGTTATTGTGGAGCTTCGCAGTGACCGTACTGTGGTATATATATATTTATAAACATATATTGTGAGGCATCAACCGTCTGCATTATAAATGGCCTGTATGTTTTGCAGAAGCGTTGGTGCTCTGCAGTGTGAATATTGGCTGGGACCTGTGGTTCCACAAGATTGCATTACATGCAGAGTCATGGAAGGGTGTGTGAGGCTGATTAAACACTCCTTACCACCTGTGGGTGTGGCTCCAAGGGTTGAATCAATCCTGTGTTTCTGAATCAGCAGCAGAGTGTCTAGGACAGTCTAGGGGAGACTGGCTCTAGACTGTCAGTCTGAGTGGAGACTGGAAGGTGAGTGCAGCCAGGCTAGGGCTGTGGCTGCAGGGCTGAACCTCTCCTGGAGGAGAGACAGACAGGGGTCTGCAGAGTGTCTCTGGGTGCTGGGAAGGAACCACAGCAATTGCATACCTCCCAACCGTCCCGGATACAGCGGGACTGTACCGGATTTCAGCGGGTGTCCCGGTGTCACGATCGTGAGGCTTTTTGTCCCACCCGTGGCTCCGCCCACCCGCTCTCTCCCCGTCTGACTTTCTCCCCCTCCTAATGCACATGAGCAGAGCAGAGCCGAGCGCTGCTTCACTGCTCTGGCTCTGTGCTGCCGCTGTAATGGGTGGACGGCAGCAGCACTCTGGCTGCCGGCACTTTAAATCTGCAGCTCAGCGTGCACTCACTGCTCACTGCTGGGCTGTTTGTGTACGGAAGTGCATCTGTGGGCGGAGCTACCGAGCAACATGCTGAGCTCTGTCCACAGATAAAGAGACTGCAGGAAGAGGAGCTGCAACACCAAGGAATGCTGTATGTGAACCCCCCCACCTACCCAGAGCTGTATGCCCCAACCCCCTCCTCACCAGAGCTATATGCCTCCAGTCACCCCCCTCACCACATCTGTATGGCCCCCTCACCAAATTTGTATGCCCCCCCCCACCAGATCTATATGCCCCCCAGCACACCCCAGCTCTGTATGCCTCCAGCCCCTTCCCACCAGATATGTATGCCCCAGCAGCCCTCTCCTCACCAGAGCTATATGCCTCCAGCCACCCCCCCTCACCAGATCTGCGTGCCTCCCAGCCCCAACACCAGATTTGTATGCCCCCAGCCCCCCTATCGGAGCTGTATGTGCCCCCAGAGCTGTATAAGCCCCAACACCAGAGCTATATGCCCCTTAGTAATATCTATGCTACCAGTAATTTGTATGCCCCAAAGTAAAGTGTATTTCCCCCAGTAATGTGTATACCCCTTAGTAACGTGTATGCCCCTCAGTGAAAAACACAGACGTTCTTCACTGATGTGTTAAACACGCATATGTTCCTTCATACTCCGTGATTCACGGCACACAGTGGTTGTCCATGTGCAATCCATGATACGTGATCCGTACTCCGTGATTGCACATGGACATATACTCACCTGCCCCCGCTCCTGCTCTCCGTGATGCTAAAGAGTCCCAATTCAGCATCCAGCCACCGCTCTCTCACCTCTGCAGCTGCTTCCGGGTCAGCTCTGGCTGCATAAATGAATATGCATGCCATAATTGCCATAATGAACCAGCCAGGAAGAAGCAGAGAGCAGCTGCCGAACTCAGCATCGCTGGAGAAGGTGAGTTGAAAAAGATTTTTATTTTAAATGTCCGTGTTTTTCTGGTACGTGTTTCACGGATCACACCATAGTGTGGTCTGTGGGACATCAGTGATGCCAGAATAAAACGGACATGTTTCTGTGCGGCAATCACGGATACGCATGTACGCCGCACGGAGACACGGTCAGTGAAAAATCACTGATGTGTGTGCAGACCAATTGATTATAATGGGTCTGCATAGGTCAGTGATTCTGGTACGTATAAAAACTAGCACATACATAACAGAATCACTGACATCTGAAACAGGCCTAATATGTATGCCCCCTCAAGTACTGTCTATGCCCCAAGACCCTCCTGTGCTGTTTATACTGGAGCCCCCAGCCCCTCCTGTGCTGTATATACTGTAGCCCCCAGCCCCTCCTGTGCTGTATATACTGTAGCCCCCAGCCCCTCCTCTGCTGTATATACTGCAGCCCCCAGCCCCTCCTCTGCTGTATATACTGCAGCCCCCAGCCCCTCCTGTGCTGTATATACTGTAGCCCCCAGCCCCTCCTGTGCTGTATATACTGTAGCCCCCAGCCCCTCCTGTGCTGTATATACTGTATATATACAGTGTGTGTGTGTGTGTGTGTGTGTGTGTGTGTGTGTGTGTATATATATATATATATATATATATATATATATGTGAAGCCCCGCTAGTATGGTGTGTCGGTGCATTACCTTCAGGGGCTCCACGTAGCTGGATCTGGTCACAGGTAGGAGATCTTCTTCTTGTCGTGACGCCACTCTCAGTATTGCGGCCAGTAGGGACCGCCACTGCAGGTTGAGGGTCGCCTGGGGCTGATGGTATGTGCAGTTAGTTGGAATAGCCTCCTGAGAGTGAGGCAAGCCCCAGGGCCCGATGTAGGTGCGTAGTACCACAAGGCGCAGAATAACTCCACACACGCAGAATGTCTTTCAGGGTTTTTACTCACTTCAGGTGGCAGGGTGAGTAACCCGGGCGTAGCTGGGATGAACCAGGCGGGAACCAGGTGTCCTTCAGGCTGACTTGTGAGGGTGACTACTAACTCGCCTTCCTTAGCCCTTTTTGGTTTGGGGTGACCCCGACTTTTAGTCCCTATGGGGGTCACCCAGGGAAGTTGCTGAAGCCTCACTCCCCTTCGTTTGCCGTGTGCTTGTTGCCTGGGCCAGATCACTCCAGCTTCTTGCCTCCTGTGAGCTATGGGCCCTAACTGTGGCTACGTGGCTGCGGCTTTTAGTTGTTGTGGCGTGGGCTTTGAGAGCCCCACACCGGCAGGTTTAGCAAAAGAAAGCTGGATCTATCTCCGCTTCGGGATCTGCCGCCCGTTTGGGCCTGGTACTCCCTAGTAGTCTCCTTACTTCCCACGCCGTGCTCTCTCTTTAGCTGGAGATGGGTTTCGGGTAGCACTCCTAGTTGACCGTTCTCCCCCGTCGGTAGCCACTGCGCGGGCGCTGTTAGACAGCAACAGCCCCACAGGTCTGCTCCTCACTGAGCCCTATGGAGTTCTGCTCTAACTGACTCACTGCCCCTCCTCTCCTGTTCTTGCCTACGCCACCTAGCAACCAGACTCTCTTACCACACCCCTTGAGAGGAGATGGAGGCTTTTGGCCCCCTCCACTATTCCAGTGAAGGTCAAGGCTTTTCCCCCTCCTGGGATCCCCAGGGGTCCTCTCATGGGTACATGTGTGAGAGCTGATTACTATGCGCCTGTGTACCACACCCCGGTCAGCCTTCTGGATTACCTGTATTGTACTGTCCCCAGCATGGGTGCAGTACTCAGTGGTGCCTGACCAGGTCAGGGGCGCCACATTCCCCCTTAGTTATCACCAGCACGTCCTCGGGCTGCAAGACAACATTTTAAAAATGCATAAAACATTAAAACATGTAAAACATTTAAAAGCACCAGGTACCATACATCACCACCCTCCACCCACAAGTCCGTTAACCCACCCAAAACCCTTTCACGTTGGCCGCGGCTTCAGCCACTTCTGGCAGGATGTAGAGGCGGCTTACATGGGCTGGTGGTTTCAGGGTATACCTGGCCTGGTGGATCCGCGCCCTCAGCCTCTTCTGGCAGGATGCAGAGGCGGCCTCCACAGTTGGTGCTGACCAGGTACCCTCTTTGTGGTGGAGAGCCAGGCCCCATAAACAGGCATGCTCTCTGGTCGCAGGCGAGCCAAGGCCCTATATACGGACGGACTCCGCCTGGTTGCAGACGAGCCAAGCCCCTAAACAGGCTGACTCTGGTGGTGGTAGTGCCCTCTGGTGTAACTATTTACACTGCGAGAGTTTGTGGCTATAGCCAGTTCATAGCCTTAAGGTTTATGGTTTTCTCACAATAGTTTTTGTGGGCACATGCTTAAACGTAAACGT
This sequence comes from Anomaloglossus baeobatrachus, assembly GCF_048569485.1. Classification (NCBI taxonomy): domain Eukaryota; kingdom Metazoa; phylum Chordata; class Amphibia; order Anura; family Aromobatidae; genus Anomaloglossus; species Anomaloglossus baeobatrachus. Next base: position 425,597,887 of record NC_134357.1, read on the forward strand.
TGCAAAACAAACTTTTCAAAACTTTAACTTTCTAACTGCTGAACTTCTTACTTTCCTTTACTCCTCCATACCAGGGCTTGGGCCTGTTGGGCTGCGGCACCTGCTGCTTTCTTGCTCTTTGTCGTCGTCTGAGGTAGTCTCATCTGTAGGTTCCTTGTCTTTTCTTTCTTGATCTTCATCTGTTTCCTTTGCTGCATCTGTTTCTTTATCTCTGTCTTTTCTTTCTTCTTTGGGACATGGTGCTACATCTAGCGCATACCACCCTCTTTCTCCTTGGTGCATGGTGAACTGCACTGTGTCTCCCATCTTTAAGTTTCTGCCAGGGTGTCCTCTGGGCAAGTGGGCTCTCACATCCCTCCTATTAACGAAAATGCCCTCTTTCATACCCGGTGCCACAATAAAGCCGTATCCGCTTTTCAAGTTAAAGTCTTCCACAACTCCTCTACAAAGGGGTCCTCTGACCTGTGCTTGGGCTCTTCTCAGGAACCTTTTTTCTTGTAGGTCTCTGGCCGTGACTTCCCTCTGCTCTGGGGATGGCGGTGCAGGGGACAGCGTTGTTCTGTTGCGACGCCTTGTCTTGCGGCCTGAACTCTGCGTGGTACAGCTTGCAAGCTCCCAGGTGAGACTTTTAGGCAGATCTTCGTCAGCGGACGGTGTCAGGTCTTCTTCATCCCAGCGGGAGTATGGCAACATCTCTGGCTCTGGGCATAGATCCACCGCTGGTGGTTCCTGAGTCAGCTCCTCAGCTTCCTGGCCTCCTCTCCCCCTTAGTTCTTCTGAGCACTCCTTCGGTGGCAGTGCTGGGGATGGGCTTTCTTCAGCAGGCCCAGGCAGGGGACTCTTTGGCGTGGTTGCTGCAGGGGTTGCTGGAATCCTCTTGGGGGTGTGCGGAGGGAGCATGTACTGATCCACCATTTCCTGTGGGAACTTGGCCTCCATGTCAGCCTTCAGCTGCCAGTACGCGGGGTCCTCCCCCAGCGTGGGCTTCCTAGCAGGGACCTCTTTGGACTGGGGAGCGGTGTCTGCTCTGGCCTTGCAGGCCGGGGAAAATGGTGATGCAATCTTTCCTTGGCGGGCCGCGCCCGGCATGGCGGCGGCCTGGTCTTGGCGGGCCGCGCCTGGCATGGCGGCGGCCTGGATCAGCGTCGCTGTTGCAGGGGGCTCTGTGCAGGCTGGGCTGGACGTCGCTGCAGCAGTCTGGGCTTGGCGGGCCGCACCTGGCGGGGCTGCGGCCTGGTTCAGCACCTCACTTGCGGCGCGGACGAGCGTTGCTGCGGCGGTGGGGTCTTGGCGGGCCGGGCCTAGCAAGGCGGCGGCCTGGGTCAGCGTCACACCTGCGGCGTGGATGAGGGTCGCGGTGGCAGCCGGTTCTTTGCGGGCCGGGCAGGGCATCGCTGCAGGGACCGGGTCTTGGCGGGCCGCACCTGGCATGGCTGCGGCCAGGCTCAGCGTCGCCACACCGGGCGCCTCTTCAGGGACCGCGGGCGTGGCAGCAGGGGTCGGGGCATCCGGGCCGGCAGGGGCAACACTGGACTCACCCATCGGTAGCAGCATCGGGGTCTGAGTCGTCACCGCCCGGTCTGGCACTCGGTGCGCGTCTCTCTCCTCGTAGGCCCGAACCGCCGCGGTCATCCATAGAAACTCCTCGCGTCCCTCTCTGATCAGCCTTCCGACCCTGGCTTCCAGTTGATCGCAGAACTCGGCGAGCTCCCGACACCACCAGGCAGCGGAGCCTGGCTCTGGGTCTCTGCACTCAGACGCCATTTTCTCTAGCAAGCTGCTGGCTTCTCTCCTGCTCCGCCGTCTCTGGACGCTTCCGCTCTCTTCACAAGCGAGGTCAGAACTCTGCAGGGGATCTCTGGGTAGCCACACCTCTTCGTGGGCGGTAACTTCTTCCAGCGCGGGCTGCTGTTGTTTTTCAGCGCGCTTTTCATGGTGGCAATATGGCGGCGCTTCCAATTTTTCAAGCGGACCGCCCAGGCACATGGTCACCTGTCTGAACAGGTCTAGTCCTTATCCTGTTCGTGACGCCAGATGTGAAGCCCCGCTAGTATGGTGTGTCGGTGCATTACCTTCAGGGGCTCCACGTAGCTGGATCTGGTCACAGGTAGGAGATCTTCTTCTTGTCGTGACGCCACTCTCAGTATTGCGGCCAGTAGGGACCGCCACTGCAGGTTGAGGGTCGCCTGGGGCTGATGGTATGTGCAGTTAGTTGGAATAGCCTCCTGAGAGTGAGGCAAGCCCCAGGGCCCGATGTAGGTGCGTAGTACCACAAGGCACAGAATAACTCCACACACGCAGAATGTCTTTCAGGGTTTTTACTCACTTCAGGTGGCAGGGTGAGTAACCCGGGCGTAGCTGGGATGAACCAGGCGGGAACCAGGTGTCCTTCAGGCTGACTTGTGAGGGTGACTACTAACTCGCCTTCCTTAGCCCTTTTTGGTTTGGGGTGACCCCGACTTTTAGTCCCTATGGGGGTCACCCAGGGAAGTTGCTGAAGCCTCACTCCCCTTCGTTTGCCGTGTGCTTGTTGCCTGGGCCAGATCACTCCAGCTTCTTGCCTCCTGTGAGCTATGGGCCCTAACTGTGGCTACGTGGCTGCGGCTTTTAGTTGTTGTGGCGTGGGCTTTGAGAGCCCCACACCGGCAGGTTTAGCAAAAGAAAGCTGGATCTATCTCCGCTTCGGGATCTGCCGCCCGTTTGGGCCTGGTACTCCCTAGTAGTCTCCTTACTTCCCACGCCGTGCTCTCTCTTTAGCTGGAGATGGGTTTCGGGTAGCACTCCTAGTTGACCGTTCTCCCCCGTCGGTAGCCACTGCGCGGGCGCTGTTAGACAGCAACAGCCCCACAGGTCTGCTCCTCACTGAGCCCTATGGAGTTCTGCTCTAACTGACTCACTGCCCCTCCTCTCCTGTTCTTGCCTACGCCACCTAGCAACCAGACTCTCTTACCACACCCCTTGAGAGGAGATGGAGGCTTTTGGCCCCCTCCACTATTCCAGTGAAGGTCAAGGCTTTTCCCCCTCCTGGGATCCCCAGGGGTCCTCTCATGGGTACATGTGTGAGAGCTGATTACTATGCGCCTGTGTACCACACCCCGGTCAGCCTTCTGGATTACCTGTATTGTACTGTCCCCAGCATGGGTGCAGTACTCAGTGGTGCCTGACCAGGTCAGGGGCGCCACATATATATATATATATTATAGTATATAAAACCCCCATCCTCCCTTGTGATACATACACAGCGGTGTCAGTGTGCACTGTGCGTGGCTAGGTCTGTTAAAGTGTTGCCAAGTGATCACATGCCGAGGAGGAGCTGGATAGAGACAAGCGGGGTAGGTGAGTGCGGCTGCAACCGGCTTCCCCATATTATTACCTCCAATGTGTGTATATGTATGATGTATATATCTATGTATGTCAGTGCAGATGACTGTGTATAGATTTGTCTGTTTATATGTATTTTAGGGAATTTGTCTTCAAATATGTACCGTATATGTGCGTATGCCTGTGCCCACGATCAGGACTCGCTGTATCCTGGAGGCAGCGGGTCCTGACCTGCAGGGCTGCACGTCTCCTCTGCAGGAGACCACAGCTGCCTGTGCCCACGATCAGGACTCGCTGTGTCCTGGAGGCAGCGGGTCCTGACCTGCGGGGCTGCACGTCTCCTCCGCAGGAGACCACAGCTGCCTGTGCCCACGATCAGGACTCGCTGTGTCCTGGAGGCAGCGGGTCCTGACCTGCGGGGCTGCACGTCTCCTCCGCAGGAGAACGCAGCTGCCTGTGCCCACGATCAGGGTTCAGTGCGCTGCGGTCTCCTGCTGTGTTCTCCCTACGGAGGACGCATGCAACTGCAGCAAACAATTGATATGCTGCAGTCTGGAAAGATGCTCCGCAGGTCAGTGTTTGCTGCAGAAAAAACAAGCACAGTGGGCACGGGGTTTCTAGAAATCCCTCCACTTGTACTGTACAATGCGGGTTTTAGGCACAGCAAAAACACGCTACATCCAAAATACTGCAAATACTGATCGTGGGCACGCAGCCTTATACAATGTGATCAGTGCTGAAAAGGATTGGATGTGGGCGTGACAGATTGCAAAATGGGTGTGGTTAGGGGCGTGGCTACGCGCGCCGCATACTTTGTCCCTCTTACTCATCTTTAAATGTTGGGAGGTATGCAATTGGTGTTTGCTGGCAGGAGCCAGTGTGTACAGGCGCTACACCTCCAATAGAGACTGTATTGGACTGGAAGCCCACGGTATGTGGACGTGCTATGTTTCTGCCTTAAGCCAGGAGAGGCTTTGTGTGTTACTTTGAGGTGCAGTGCCTGTTTGTTAATAAAGTGCCTGGACTATTAATGTGATAAAGTGTTCCGGTGTGCCATATATATATATAGATAGATAGATAGATAGATATACAAAATTATTCCATGTGTTAGAATCTGTTGAATGTGTACCATATGCTCACTGAGGTTTCCAATAATCGGCTTAGAAGTGGAGACAGCCTTGGACTCCTCCATTACTTGTTGGTCAATTGTGTAATTGTCCTGACGATAGGAGGCGGCTGAGGGCTGTTTGTGCCAAATTGGTGACAGCGGTGAGATGTCTGTGTGATCCCCCTGGCCCCTGACTGTTTGTGACACATAATAGCGGGGAATTTAGTTTGTGTGCCACAATGGTAACTGTGATGATCATCTCCGTAAAAAAAAAAAAAAAAAAAGGAAATTATTGACTCTATACAGAGTGAAATAAATGAATGAATAAAGAAATTAATATACAGTATATTAACAGCTCCATAAAATATAATCCAAAGTAATACAATTATAGACCACTTAATGCCACATTGCAGTGCGTTTTTGCCGCGATTTTGCCGTGGATTTTCCGCAGGTTGGTCCCTCCGGTTTTTTATGCTGTAACTGCAATAAATAATATAGATAATAGATAGATAATCGATAGACAGACAGATAATGGATAGAGGGAAAGATGGATAGATGAATAGATAGATAGATAATAGATGAGAAAGACATATATAATGTCCCACCTCCCTGCATATTCTAAGCTGGCACCCTTTAGTGACTTTCATGTGGCACTAAAGGGTGCTTAGCCTTGTATTTAGCCAAAAAATAAATAATTAAAAAAAAATGACGTGGGATCCCCCCTATCTTTTGTAGCCAGCTAGGGTAAAGCAGACGGCTGCTGCCTGCAGACCACAGCTGGCAGCTTTACCTTGGCTGGTAATCCAAAACAGAGCACCCCACGCTGTTATTTTTCATTAAATAGATAATTTAAAACAAAAAACGTGGGGTTCCCCCCCCAAATTGGATCACCAGCCAAGGTAAAGCGGACAGCTGTAGTCTGGTATTCTCAGACTAGGGAGGTCCACTGTTATTGGACACTCCCCAGCCTGAAAATAGCAGGCCACAGCCGCCCCAGAAGTGACGCATCCATTAGATGTGCCAATCCTGGTGCTTCGTCCCAACTCATCCCATTGGCCTGGTGCGGTGGCAAATGGGGTAATATATGGGGTTGATGCCAGATGTGTAATGTCACCTGGCATCAGGCCCTGGGGTTAGTGATGTCAAGCGTCTATCAGATACCCGACATCACAAACCCAGTCAGTAAGAGATAAAAAATAGACAACAAAAAAGTTTTATTTGAAAAAACACTCCCCAAAACATTCCCTCTTTCAACAATTTATTGAAAAGAACAATCAATTCCAGGTCCGGCGTAATCCACTAAGGGGGTCCCACGATGATCCATACCATAGTCACTGTCCCAGTCAATGAACAACAGAATGTTCCATATTGGCTGGGAGAGCAGTGCAGTGACCTGAGCTAACATCAATAGGTCAGCCCAGGTCACTGCAGGGGATGACGAGTGCTGACTTCAGGAGGTTAGCTGAGATCATTACCTGCAGTGACGATCTCCTGCACTGCTGACGTCAGCGCTGTCACTGCCTTCTGGTTGCAGAGGATCGTGACAAGGGGCACGGGACTGTTGAGGAGGACAGGTGGCGGCATTGTGCCATCTCCGGGCAGGGGCCAGGGCACGACGGGGTACATGGACCCTAGGTCAGGAAGTATCTTCAAGCGTCCTGGTAATTCACCCGAGGAGGACGGAGCCTTCAAGATTCATTCTCCACCCGCTCCAAAATCGGGGTACTAGCGCAACGAGGGGGATAGGACTTTCCCAATCCACAGTCCAGAAAATCCCAAGCGTGAACCCTGAGAGCAAGGTCACCCAGTTAGCCACACTGGTGAGCGGGACCTGACTGGTTTTACACTACAGGGACCAATCAGTAGAAAGGTGCCAAGGAAAAGGTCACAGGCTAACAAGGGACACCAAAGGGCACGGGATCCAGGCGTGCTCCCTCCCTGCTGCAGCGGTGCTACGAACTTTGGTTTACCACGGTTGTCGGTGTCAGCGTTATTAGACTGAGTGAGTACGCAGTGACCCTTATCTCCCCAATGGTATCCCTCCGCCAGCATCACCGAGCCCCGGGGCATCCCCCCTACCCACCGAGGGGTTAAACACCTGGTTGCCATCCCATCGCCACCGGGTGCTCCCAATGGCAGCGGTGGTAATCCACCTTACCACACACTGTGGGTGGCGTCACAAACTTTAAATATATAGTCTCCAGTAAATACTCCCCCCCTTTTTATTTTTAGTGGCCGCACGACCCCCGAGTCCGGAGACCCCTCAAGCCACCGCGGATCCGGATCCAAATCAGAGCAGTTCCGGCTGCTGACATGGGGGCGGTACAAGTGTCTATAAGACTCAGAGCTACAAAATGGCATTGAACTCTGCCCACTAAATGATGTTGCACAATCAGCACCAAGTCATTAAGTGCACAAACACATATACATTATATATATGGTCATGAAAATTTGAACATAAGTCTTAATCACTAAATTCAGGTTTTTTCTTAAGTCCTATTGCCCAGTGTATAACATCTGGCCCTTCACTATGCTGTCTGCCTCTACTAACTTGTGAAATATATCACTGTCACCAGCGGTGTCATGTAATAGGATGTCACTGGTGTAACAATTCAGTTCATGACATTTATTCGATTCTTACATTCTTCTACTGTCACCTGTTAGTGATATTACTGAAAAGTGAAAGAATATAGAAACCACAGCAACTCAGCCATGAGGTGGACACCACATACAATTACAGAAGAGGGTTGCTGAAGGCTGTGCTTAAACATCAACAATGCTCTAATGACTCCATCAATACAGAGTCCAAAGCTCCTCTAGTGTTAACTTCAGTACAAAAACTTCATGACATGGGTTGTCATTGCTGAGCAGCTGCGTGCAAGCCTTCTATAACCAAGCACATTGCATAGGTTAAGATGAAGTGGTGCAAAGTCATGACTGGACTCTAGAGCAGTGGAAACTTGTTCTGTGGAGTGACAGAACATATTTCTCTATCTGGCAATCTGAGATTGGATTTGGTGAATGCCAGGGGATCGTTACCTGTCTGTGAAGAGAAATCTTAATACCTCAGTATAACGGAGAGTAATGAAGTAGGGCTTTCAAAGCCGCGCCAGTGACCACTATGACCGATAGTAAGATCAATGTTACTTTTTATTTCATATTCATGCCAACGCGTTTCTGGAGTCTCTGCTCCCTTCCTCAGGACATACAGGAAAAAGTACATCAAATCTGCTGGACCATGAGGAATGCCAGATCTATATACACTCCGTCATAGTGACGTGAAAAACCAGCCTCCTTTACAAAAAAATCCGCGGGAAAACAACATACATATAGGGATGATCATGACGTAGTTCAATAATATGGACAAGAATTATAAAAACATACAAGTGAAACTATAACCATAATGTGTCACAAAAAATGAAAATTCAATAAACTTGATTTTGAAAAATGTGTCATTACTGTGTATTAAAAAGGAAAAGAGTGGGCGAACCCTTTCATATTTATAAATAAAATGACCATTAATCGGCCTCGAACCCCTTAGGTGATTATCTATTGAATGAAGCAGAGTGAGACCTATACCTATGTCTCCACCACAATTGTTGTGAAGTCCCCATAGAAAAACTGCACCAAGAAAAGAATAGATCTATTAAATGCAGCCGTGAGGAGAAATACGCAAAAACACCAGTGCAGCTAACTATACTCCAAAGGCGTAGAGATCCCAGCGTGAACGCCGGAGGCGGGGTGAATAGAGTTCAGAGCGTGGGAAAAAACAAAGTGCGCATGTCAAGGATTAAGATAGGGAGCTAGTATGTAGCCCAAGCCAAAGCTCCGAGAAAAGATTATATACAGGCATCTAGAAAAACCTCCATCGCCCGTCATTATGACAGGAGGATAATATAATCAAAGTGCATTGTGCAATTTGTACTGGTAAATAATATGTAAAAATAATAAAACCAATCAGCACTCATAAGAAGCACTAACAAAATCTTTGAAATGTACACATACAGGAACATCCCTATAAAAATATAATAAAATATATGACCTGGTAATTGAATATATATATATATATATAATATATATATATATATATATATAATTAAAAAAAACCTCATATCTAAAAGTGAGATTAAAAAAGGGGGAGGGGGGGTGTCTTGTAGTGAACAACAGGACTGCCCGAAAAAAAGAAACATATAACTATATGTCAAAGATAGCAACAGGATCTAAAATTGGACAAATACATTTTTATATATATACAAAAGGCTATATGTGTAAAAATTATATAATATGTATATATATACAAGAAAACTTTATATATATATATAAAAAAAAAAAAACTATACATATATCCACATATATAGTAAAAACGGTTCCAGTAAATCAGTAGCGAAATACTGTTCCCACCGAATAAAACTACATCCAGTACAAACAGAGGGATGTATACCTATAACTCTACCAGACACGGTGTTGTGGAGTCCACATGAAAGGTGCTCAGTGAAAAGGTGAATTATCATTTAATAGTGATACCGGAAGAAAAAAGTCAACATACAGAAGGAATATATATATACATATATATATACATATACTCCAGAGCAACACCATCACAAAGTGCACATCAGAGATGAGATCAATGAAATTTAAGTCTGAGAGCACACAGCGCAACTGTCAGTGAGTCAGATAGCAACTGGTGGGGTGAAAGAAGTTCAAGGCGTGAGAAAAAAGGACATAGTCCGCACGACAGAGAAAAGGATAAGCAGCTGGTCTGCCCTCCAAAGCCAAGCTGAATATCAAAGTGAAAAAGTAGTGAGGCCTCAAGTCCCGTCAAAAGGATAAGGGGATCTAAAATTCAAAGTGCAATGTGCAATATATAGAGTGATCATTCCAAATAAATAATTACATAATCTAGGAGGTAAAATATATATACAATAGTAAATGTCTATGTAGAGCAAAAACCGAGTTTGATCATCAAACTCGGTTTTTGCTCTACATAGACATTTACTATTGTATATATATATATATATATATATATATATATATATATATATATATATATATATATATATATATATATATATATATATATATATATATATATTTTACCTCCTAGATTATGTAATTATTTATTTGGAATGATCACTCTATATATTGCACATTGCACTTTGAATTTTAGATCCCTTTATCCTTTTGACGGGACTTGAGGCCTCACTACTTTTTCACTTTGATATTCAGCTTGGCTTTGGAGGGCAGACCAGCTGCTTATCCTTTTCTCTGTCGTGCGGACTATGTCCTTTTTTCTCACGCCTTGAACTTCTTTCACCCCACCAGTTGCTATCTGACTCACTGACAGTTGCGCTGTGTGCTCTCAGACTTAAATTTCATTGATCTCATCTCTGATGTGCACTTTGTGATGGTGTTGCTCTGGAGTATATGTATATATATATATGTATATATATATTCCTTCTGTATGTTGACTTTTTTCTTCCGGTATCACTATTAAATGATAATTCACCTTTTCACTGAGCACCTTTCATGTGGACTCCACAACACCGTGTCTGGTAGAGTTATAGGTATACATCCCTCTGTTTGTACTGGATGTAGTTTTATTCGGTGGAAACAGTATTTCGCTACTGATTTACTGGAACCGTTTTTACTATATATGTGGATATATGTATAGTTTTTTTTTATATATATATATATATATATATATATATATATATATATATATATATATATATATAAGTTTTCTTGTATATATATACATATTATATAATTTTTACACATATAGCGTTTTGTATATACCGTATATAAAAATTTATTTGTCCAATTTTAGATCCTGTTGCTACCTTTGACATATTATAGTTATATGTTTCTTTTTTTCGGGCAGTCCTGTTGTTCACTACAAGACACCCCCCCCTCCCCCTTTTTTAATCTCACTTTTAGATATGAGTTTTTTTTTAATTATATATATTTATATATATATATATATATATTTATTTATAGGGATGTTCCTGTATGCGTACATTTCAAAGATTTTGTTAGTGCTTCTTATGAGTGCTGATTGGTTTTATTATTTTTACATATTATTTACCAGTACAAATTGCACAATGCACTTTGATTATATTATCCTCCTGTCATAATGACGGGCGATGGAGGTTTTTCTAGATGCCTGTATATAATCTTTTCTCGGAGCTTTGGCTTGGGCTACATACTAGCTCCCTATCTTAATCCTTGACATGCGCACTTTGTTTTTTCCCACGCTCTGAACTCTATTCACCCCGCCTCCGGTGTTCACGCTGGGATCTCTACGCCTTTGGAGTATAGTTAGCTGCACTGGTGTTTTTGCGTATTTCTCCTCACGGCTGCATTTAATAGATCTATTCTTTTCTTGATGCAGTTTTTCTATGGGGACTTCACAACAATCGTGGTGGAGACATAGGTATAGGTCTCACTCTGCTTCATTCAATAGATAATCACCTAAGGGGTTCGAGGCCGATTAATGGTCATTTTATTTATAAATATGAAAGGGTTCGCCCACTCTTTTCCTTTTTAATACACAGTAATGACACATTTTTCAAAATCAAGTTATTGAATTTTCATTTTTTGTGACACATTATGGTTATAGTTTCACTTGTATGTTTTTATAATTCTTGTCCATATTATTGAACTACGTCATGATCATCCCTATATGTATGTTGTTTTCCCGCGGATTTTTTTGTAAAGGAGGCTGGTTTTTGACGTCACTATGACGGAGTGTATATAGATCTGGCATTCCTCGTGGTCCAGCAGATTTGATGTACTTTTTCCTGTATGTCCTGAGGAAGGGAGCAGAGACTCCAGAAACGCGTTGACCTGAATATGAAATATAAAGTAACATTGATCTTACTATCGGTCATAGTGGTCACTGGCGCGGCTTTGAAAGCCCTACTTCATTACTCTCCGTTATCAGCCATCCTGGGTGCTGCTGCCGTTGGCCTGGATTCTTTGCATGCATAGTAGTTGTGACTTTCACAACTCTATTTGGTGAGTGTATTTTACCCTTATCACCCTAATATTACTTGGGTAAGACCCTATTGCGCTTCTTTTTCCACAGTGCTTGCTAATACCTCAGTATACCAAGACATTTTAGACAATTGTAGCTTCCACTTTGTGGGAACAGTTTGGGGAAGGCCCTTTCTGTTCACCATGACTGTATTCCAATGCATCGAGCAAGGTCCATAAAGGCATGGTTGGGGAAACTAATGCGGGTGTCACACAGTACAATCCATCGTGCGATCGAGCAATCGTACCCACCCCCGTCGTTTGTGCGTCATGGGCAAATCGCTGCCCGTGTCGCACAAAGTCGTTAAACCGCCGTCACACGTACTTACCTGCTGAGCGATCTCGCTGTGGACGGCAAACATCCTCTTCCTGAAGGGGGAGGGACGTTCGGCGTCACAGCGACGTCACACAGTGGCCGGCCAATAGAAGCGGAGATGAGCGGGACGTAAACATCCCGCCTACCTTCTTCCTTCCGCATAGCCAGCGGGTGCCGCGGGACGCAGGTAAGCGGTGTTCATCGTTCCCGGGGTGTCACATGGAGCGATGTGTGCTGCCCCGGGTACGATGAACAACCAGCTGAAAGAAAAATAAACGATTTTTTAAAAATGAGCGACGAGTGACAGATAAACGATTTGCACACGATTTGAAAATGTTTAGCATCGCTCGTAGGTGTCACACGGGACGACGTCGCAAACGATGCCGGATGTCCGTCACAAAAACCGTGACTCCCGACGATGCATGGCACGATAGATCGTCTCGTGTGATGCCCGCATTAGTGTTGAAGAACATGACCAACTGGCACAGAGCTCTGACCTCAACCTCATCCAGCACCTTTGGAATGAAGAACGGAGATTGCAAACAAGGTTCTCTTTTTCAAAATGCCTGACCTTACTATTATTCTTTTGGATGAATGGACAAAATTCCCACATACATCTCCAAAATCCTGCAGAAAACCTTCTAAGAAAAGTGGAAGCTATTATAGCTTCAAAGTGGGGACCAACTCCATAGTAATGTCGATGGATCAAGAATGGGATGTCACAAAAGATTCTGTAGGTCCGATATGTTCAAATACTTTTGTTTATATGTGTGTGTTTGTCTATTACATAGTGCCACATACAGTTAAACATATCAGACTGTCCCAAATGGTTCAATCCAGACATCGGTGTATCGTAAACCTATTGACCATCCCACATACCTGAGATGGGACAGCTTCCACCCCAAACACATGAAAAAAGTCCATTGTCTACAGCCAGGCCCTCAGATATAATTGTTTCTGTTCAAGCCCCACAGACAGGGATGAATACTTCACCCAACTTAAAAAGATATTTTTAAACCAAGGCTATCACCCTACCTAGATTGATGATCAGATCATTAGAGACACAAGGACCCCTAGAAATGAACTACTTCAATACAAACAAAAAGAGGAAAATAGTTATGTACCTCTGGTGGTGACCTACAACCCATAGCTTGAGGTACTGAGAAAAACGGCTAAGAAACTTCACCATGTTCTACACAAGGATAACCGGTTTATAACAATATTCAAAGATCCTCCATTGCTACAAACAACCTCCAAGTTTAAGAAACTTCAGGATCCGAAGCTCAATGCCCTCAGATACACCAACAGGAACTTATCCTTGCAATGTAAAGATCTGCAAAACCTCCACGCGTGTAGATGCCAAAGACCGGATACAGATCCCTAACACACAGAAGGACTATAAGATTCCTGGGACATTCACATGTTCCTCTTCCAATGTGGTGTGCTTAATCTGGTGCACTATACATCCTATTGGGGTTTATACGTTAGAGAAAGAGGACAGAGACTGAAAGCAAGGATGAGGGCTCATTGTCACACAATTACAGACAAAAAAACCCATTTACCTGTGGCCAAACATTTCTGCGTTTCAGGACACAACATAAACCACATGAAAATTGTCATATTAAAAGGCAACTTCCGATTACAAAATCATCGAAAGGTCTGGCAATACAAATTCATTACAATGTTTAACTCTGTCCACCCAGGACTCATCCTGATAGGAGGATTTATGACACACTACAAAATCTATTCCAGAGACCGTGAGGGCACCAGAACTCTGATCCTACATGGATATTGGGACAATAAAACTTTCACACTAATCAAAGCTAATTAAGGATTCACTTCCTAAGCTCAGTGTTTGTTTAAATGTCCTTTTATTATAACACCTTTGCTCTGTTTGTGTATATATTTGTGTTTCTTCAGATATTTTATTATACCATGCCCGATGAAGGGACCTGAGAAGTCTCGAAGCTTGCTTTGTAACATAATTTATTTTATTTTACTTAGCCAATAAAAGGTATCAGAACTACAATATTATAATTTTGATTCTCTCACTGAGAGCAATCAATCAGTATCAAGTGACTAACAGATCAAACTAGAAGAGGAATTTCCTTAAAAATCACGTCAGATCTGAGGAGGATGTGGGCATCAGCGGAGCTATAACTTCTCAGTGACAGCTGCTTGTGGTGTATGCAGTGTGCAACATCATCTGACACTGACAAATCTTCACGACCTATAGAATGGGATTCCAAAAAACATCTTATACGAGGTAATTATACTAACTATTGATAGTAATTCATGCAAAATGTTATCTATCAATTTTACTTTCATAACCGTGTAATAATCTGTGTCTGCCTCTGTTTATCTATTTCACATCAATCTACTAAATATGTGAAACACTAACAATTATAGCATTTTAATAAATTGCCAACTTCCTATTGGCCCTTTTACTAGATTTTCCTGTAATTGTGTTTCATTGGGGGCATAAATGACATTATGGTTACTCTAATATGGGTTCTCTCATGACTACAGTGGATCCGTGGAGAATGTAGAAACTGGTAGTAAAAAATATTAAAATTGAAAAACCATAATCAAACCAGAATACAACCTAGCCAGATAGATAGATAGATATTTCTATCTATCTATCTCATATATCTATGCATATAGTTTTGTGCAACAAGTGTACTTGTAATCGGTGTGACAGAAAAGAAAACAGATTTATTATGGCTAAAAAGAAAGAAAAACTAATAACAAAGAATGTCAGAAAAAAAAGTATTTCTGCATCCTTAAAGGGGTTTTCTGATGTTAAAGCAAATTTCCCTCTAAATCCTGATCTATTCAGTGCTATAAGCTAAAGTTTCTTATTTAATATTCTAGTATTAATCACTGCTTACCAGCACCTAACTACACTATCTGCCATTTTATTTTTTTTCTATTTCCTGTCTGATGACACTTTATTTGAGAATTCCTGTGCATGCTGGGATACACAAACAAAGCATCATCAGAGCAGGGGGCAGAAGCCATGATCAGTGTCACAGTCCCTACCCACTCCCTTAAACGAAGAGTCATCTGATCCTCAATGGAATTTAAATCTGGACTTTGAATGGGTCATTCCCACACCTGAATATGCTTTGCTCTAAACCCTCCATTGTAGCTCTGGCAGTATGTTTAGAGCTTTGTCTTGCTGGAAGGTGAACCTACGCCCCTCTAAAGTTTTTTGTAGCCTCTATCAAGTTGTACTCCAGGATTGCCCTGTATTTAGCTCCATCCATCTTCCCATCAACTCTGACCAGATTCTCTGTCCCTGCTGAAGAAAATCCTCCCCACAGCAGGATGCTGCCATCGCCATGCCACTGCCAAACACTGCACATTGTGACTGCTGTATTTAGGTCAAAGGATACATGGGGGCTACAGTATATAGATCACAAGAGGGGCTTAGGGCAAATACATCACAGTAGAGGCTGGGGGCATAGAAATCACTGGGAGCATAGATAGCACTGGGGACATAGACATTACAGGTGGGCATGTATAGCACTGAAGGCATTGACATCACTGGAGGCATAGACATTTCTGGGGGGAATATACAGCACTTTGGGCATAGACATCACTGGGGGCAGGTACAGCATTGGAAGCATAGACATCATTGGGGCATAGACATCACTGGGGGCATAAACATTACTGGGGCATGAGCAGCAATTCAAAAAAGTTAAAAAACCAGCTCACCTTTTTGAATTAGCTCAGGGTGTGCATGCGGAACAAGGAATCATATGACCAATCATGGTTTGAAGATATCTGAAGAAAGAAAAAACAACTCCATAAAGTTCCAAAATTTATTGAAAAAAGATTAAAAACCCAAGTTCATAATGCAGGTAAAATCAATGCATTTCAAATGCAGCACACATTCTTTATCAAAGCTACATGCACAGCACTTGAGGCACAGACAGCACTGGGGGGTATAAACATTACTGTGGGGCATAGACGTCACTGGTGGTATAGACATCACTGGGGCCATAGACATTACTGGGTGCATAAACATTACTAGGAGCATAGACCTCATTGGGAGCATAGACACCAATGGGTGGCATGTACAGCACTGGGTACACACACAGCACTGGGGAGCATAGACATTACTGGAGGCATGTACAGTACTGGGAGGCATAGACATTACAGGAGGGCATAGACATTACAGGGAGGATTAGACATCACTGGGGGTATAGACATTACTGGGGGACATACACATTTCTGGGGTTCATAGATACAACTGCGGGGCATACCTATTACTGGGGGACATACACATTACTGGGGGCCTGCACATTACTGGGGGGCACTGAGGGATATATACATTACTGGGGGCATAGATAATACTGGGGGCATACACTGTGTGCAGAATTATTAGGCAAGTTGTATTTAAGAGGATTTGTTTTTATTATTGATCAACAACTATGTTCTCAATCAACCCAAATGACTCATAAATATCAAAGCTTAATATTTTTGGAAGTTGGAGTGGGGTTTTTTTTTAGATTTGGCTATCTTAGGAGGATATCTGTTTGTGCAGGTAACTATTACTGTGCAGAATTATTAGGCAATTTAATAAAAAACAAATATATTCCCATCTCACTTGTTTATTTTCACCAGGTAAACCAATATAACTGCACAAAATTTAGAAATAAACATTTCTGACATGCAAAAACAAAACCCCCCAAAAATAATGACAAATATAGCCACCTTTCTTTCTGATGACACTCAGCAGCCTACCATCCATAGATTCTGTCAGTTGCTTGATCTGTTTACGATCAACATTGCATGCAGCAGCCAGCACAGCCTCCCAGACACTGTTCTGAGAGGTGTACTGTTTTCCCTCCCTGTAGATCTTACATTTTATGAGGGACCACAGGTTCTCTATGGGGTTCAGATCAGGTGAACAAGGGGGCCATGTCATTATTTTTTCAGCTTTTAGACCTTTACTGGCCAGCCACGCTGTGGAGTAGTTGGATGCATGTGATGGAGCATTGTCCTGCATGAAAATCATGTTTTTCTTGAACGATACCAACTTGTTCCTGTACCACTGCTTGAAGAAGTTGTCTTCCAGAAACTGGCAGTACGTCTGGGAGTTGAGCTTCACTCCATCCTCAACCCGAAAAGGTCTCACAAGTTCATCTTTGATGATACCAGCCCATACCAGTACCTCACCTCCACATTGCCGGCGTCTGAGTCAGAGTGGAACTCTCTGCCCTTTACTGATCCAGCCTCTGGCCCATCCATCTGGCCCATCAAGAATCACTCTCATTTCATCAGTCCATAAAACCTTTGAAAAATCAGTCTTAAGATATTTCTTGGCCCAGTCTTGACGTTTGGCCCGGTCATGTGACATCGCTGTGACGCCGCATGACCCGCCCCCTTAGGAAGGAGGCGGGTCGCCGGCCAGAGCGACGTCGCAGGGCAAGTAAGTGCGTGTGAAGCTGCCGTAGCGATAATGTTCGCTACGTCAACTATCACAAGATATCGCATGTGAGACGGGGCGGGTACTATCGCGCTCGGCATCGCTAGTCAATGCTAGCGATGTCGCAACGTGCAAAGTACCCCTTACAATATGGAAGGTCTATGAGACCCCATTACTAATCTGTAAGTAATAAAAAAATAAAAACAAACAACAAAAAAAATCCCTTTTCTGAAATAAAATACAAAAACACCACCATCTTACACCCCTTTATTAACCCATAAAATACCCAGGTCTGAATTAATCCACACAATGTCCCACAATGATTCCAGCTTTGCCACATTTCTAGTGGCACAGCGCGCGGGCATAGAACATGACTGCCCGCTGTGGGATTCAGGCAGAGACTGAGATGCAGTGATGATGACATCAGTCAGTATTTGCAGAATAGCTCCAGCACTCAAGGATATATACAAGAGAGGTTTGAATGAAACTGGTTTTTATTTTCTGCAAAAACAGTGCACCAGAGCAAAAAACAATATTTTGGCTATACAGCCTTTCTCAAGGTTTTGCATTCATGGATATTGAGGGGAAATGGAATGAGTCTGCAGGTTCAGACAATAATTATGATATCGGGGTAAGAGTAAGGTGCCCACAATTGCAGATTCATGTCTCATTATGCTGGAGAAATGGGAGGAATGAGGGATGAAGGTGGAAATGTGCAGGGTGGGCCATAAGTATGGATACACCCTGATAAAGTGGAAGTGGTTGCTGATATCACTTTACTGTTTGTGGCATATTAGTACATGGGAGGGGCCAAACATTTGAGACCAGGTGACGCCCATGGTGGCCATCTGTAAAGCCGCTATTTTGAATTCAAGTTTACTTTTTTCAGTGGGAAGGGGGTCATGTGACACATCAAACACACTCTCCCACTCTTGACACACCAAGAGCAATGCTACCACAGACCTCCTGTATCCGTTGGTTCAGGTGCCCCACATCCTGGATCCTGGATCTCCAGCATTGCTCTCAGTGTGTCAAGAGTGGGAGAAGAGTATTGCATTGACAATTCAACACAATGGTCAGCAGTTTGAGCACATCTTTTAGTGGGTTACGGTCGTTGTTCCATGTCACAAGCGTGTCAATAACTCGATAATGAATAAACCTAGGTTAAAAATGAGCATACCATTGTTTGTTTTTCTTGTGCAATTCTCCATGTGTTTGATGTGTCACATGACCCCCTTCCCATTGAAAAAATAAAGTTGAATTAAAAATGGCGGCTTTGCAGATGGATGGATGCAAAGTCCTGGAGACAAGTGGTGGCAGTGGTTGCCAGATCAGCATCAGATTTCAGCACCAAATTTGCAACTCCTGGCAGAAATCTGCAACAAAACGGCGTCAAAATCGTTTTGTGCATTTTTTTAGCCAAGAGATCCAGATTTGGTACTGAAATTTTTCTACCATATTCCTGCAACCAAGCTATACATCCTAGCAAGAAATCCTATCGCTATTGCATCAAAACGGCATGGTATTGTGGTGCGTTTTTTGCCAGTAGGTGTAGATTGGGTGCAGGAATAAGGTGTAGAAATTTCAGCACCAAATCTGCATTTCTTGGCAAAATCTTCCCCGAATTTTTCTGCCAGGAGATGCATGTCTGTTCGTGGTTTTCCTGGTCAAGTTACCTGTAGTCACAGGTGGAGAACCATGGCAACCTCCAGCTGTGACCACAAATAACCTGAATGACGTCACCGCTCATTGCTGCGGCTCAGTCTGCCTGAAGCCCACAGCAGACAGCCATGTTCTATGCCCGTGCGCTGTGCCTTCAGTAATGCAGAAGAACTGGAATGGTCATGGGACCTTGCATGGATTATGCTGGACCTGGGTGTTTTGGGTGTTAATAAAGGAGTAAAAGAGGGTGTTTTTTTTGTATTTATTTCAAAGAATTTTTCAATGTTTTGTGTTTACTTCTTTTCACTTAATGTTTAGTAATGGGGAATCTCATAGACACCTCCAATTTCTAATCTAGGGCTTAGTGGCAGCTGTGTGCTGTTATTAACCCCTTATTACCCGATTGCCACCACACCAGGGCAATTGGGATGAGCTACGTAAATTTGCCATAGCCACAAGCAGCCTACTGCAGTTTCAGTTATGCCCAGGCGCCGGCTGCCGTTTTTGGCCATCCAGCTTGCAGCTTCCTCCTCCACGTCCAAGTGTGGAGAGGCGGCTCGTGTGCATGCATGTGCCGATTTACCCCACCCCAGCCAGAGCCTGAGTCCAGTGTTTCGTCTAGTGAGCATGCTCAGCCTGATTGTGCCATTCCTGAGGCTAAAGGCCGCTTTACACGCTGCGACATCGCTAGCGATGTCGCTAGCAATCGCACCCGCAACCGTTATGTGTGCGTGACGGGCAAATCGTTGCCCTTGGCGAACAATATGGCTAGTACGCGTCACACGCACATACCTTCCTAACGACGTCGCTGTGGCCGGCGAACAAACTCTTTTTTAAGGGGGCGGTTCGTGCGGCGTCACAGCGACACTGCACAGCGGGCCACCAATAGAAGCGGAGGGGCAGAGAGCAGCCGAATCAACGTCACTCCCACCTCAATGCCGGACGATGCAGGAATGCTGTTGTCTGTCGTTTCCGGGGTGTCACACTTAGCGATGTGTGCTGCCTAATGAACGACGAACAACCTGAGTCCCAAAAGAGCAACGATATTTGGGAAAGGAACTAGGTGTCAACAATCAACGATTTGTGCGCTTTTTGGATCATTAGCGGTCACTTGTAGGTGTCACACGCAACCATGTCGCTAACGAGGCCGGATGTGCGTCACGAATTCCGTGACCCCAGCGATATCTCGTTAGCGATGTTGTTGCGTGTAACGGGGCCTTCAGTACTTGGACATCGTGCCATGTCTATGTCCTGTGTTGTGCCTACTGAGCATGCTCAGGCAGTCTGATTTCTGAGACTGTTGTTCAGACTACTGAGCATGCTCAGGCACTTAGTACATCAGAGGCTAGGTCTTTTCAGGAACTTACTGGTTATGTCCGTGAGGTGGCAGGCCCTGATAGGCCGGCATGCATCAGGTGTCCTGATGATTGGCCACTCCGGACTGACTCGTGGAGGCCCACCCCTATGACACGGCATCTCACCATTGGTCGTCAGACGATGACTGGTGAGGTGTTTGGGGCATGGCTGCCATGAGGTTATCAGTGATGTGGCAGCTCCAGATAGGCCGCTGGTGATGTCACTGATGACGTAGCATTCCGCTATTGGCTCCTTGAGGTGCCATTGTGGTCCACTCTGGGAATGGGGCGGACCCAGGTTATAAAAGGGGCTGGAGACAACATGGAGGTGCGCAGTCTTTTCATATGCTTGTTGTGAGCACACCTCCATGTATAGAGCCCATTGAGGCTACAGCCTGTTGGATTGGAAGCAGTAGGTGGGGACAGGTGTCCGGTGCCAGCCACGTGGCTGGGCACGATAGGGTCAGGTGCCGCACTTCCTACTGTCCAGTCCTGCTAGTGCAGCCCAGTGTAGTTAACTGGGCTGCGGCTGCTGCACTACCTGTTCTCCTCATATCTGCTTCGCAGTCAATGCTACCGGTGTGACCACATGGCCTGACGTGCCCTGCACACACATGGCCAGTAGAGAGCCCCGGTGTCCAGAAACGCTTATTGGGGGACCGCTCGGTCTGACGTGTCCTACACATGTGGCCAACATGGCGCTTTATGGTGGTCTTCCGGTCAACGCTACCTGGGCACCACCTGGCCTGACGTGTTCCCTGCACACATGGTCGGTGTAGCGCCAGGCACACTGAAGCACTAACTGGGTTGTTGTCCGGTCTGACGTGTCCCTACACACGTGACCGACTCCCAGGTCTTCTGTGCAGTCAACAGGGAATTCCCACAACGATTCCAGCTTTGCCACATTTCTGGTGGCACAGTGCGCAGGCATAGAACATGACTGCCCGCTGTGGGATTCAGGCAGAGACTGAGATGCAGTGATGATGACATCAGTCAGTTTATTTGCAGAATAGCTCCAGCACTCAAGGATATATACAAGAGCGGTTTGAATGAAACTGATTTTTATTTTCTGCAAAAACAGTGCACCAGAGCAAAAAACAATATTTTGGCTATACAGCCTTTCTCAAGGTTTTGCATTCATGGATATTGAGGGGAAATGGAATGAGTCTGCAGGTTCAGACGATAATTATGATATCTGGGTAAGGGTAAGGTGCCCACAATTGCAGATTCATGTCTCATTATGCTGAAGAAAAGGGAGGAATGAGGGATGAAGGTGGAAATGTGCTGGGTGGGCCATAAGTATGGATACACCCTGATAAAGTGGAAGTGGCTGCTGATATCACTTTACTGTTTGTGGCATATTAGTACATGAGAGGTGCCAAACATTTGAGACCAGGTGACGCCCATGGTGGCCATCTGTAAAGCCGCTATTTTGAATTCAAGTTCACTTTTTTTAGTGGGAAGGGGGTCATGTGACACATCAAACACACTCTCCCACTCTTGACACACCAAGAGCAATGCTACCACAGACCTCCTGTATCCGTTGGTTCAGGTGCCCCACATCCTGGATCCTGGATCTCCAGCATTGCTTTGTGTGTCAAGAGTGGGAGAAGAGTATTGCATTGACAATTCAACACAATGGTCAGCAGTTTGAGCACATCCTTTAGTGGGTTACGGTCGTTGTTCCATGTCACAAACGTGTCAATAACTCGATAATGAATAAACCTAGGTTAAAAATGAGTATACCATTGTTTTTCTTGTGCAATTCTCCAGGTGTTTGATGTGTCACATGACCCCCTTCCCATTGAAAAAATAAAGTTGAATTCAAAATGGCGGCTTTGCAGATGGCTGCCATGGGCGTCACCCAGCTTCAAATGTTTGGCCCCTCCCATGTACTAATAAGCCACAAATGGTAAGGTGATATCAGCAACCACTTCCATTTTATCATGGTGTATCCATACTTATGGCCCACCCTGTATAGTGCACCTTTGGGTAACTTATGGGGAAAGAGGACCAAGTCCTGGAGACAAGTGGTGGCAGTGGTTGCCAGATCTGCATCAGATTTCAGCACCAAATTTGCAACTCCTGGCAGAAATCTGCAACAAAACGGCGTCAAAATCGTTTTGTGCATTTTTTAGCCAAGAGATGCAGATTTGGCACTGAAATTTTTCCACCATAATCCTGCACCCAAGCTTTATATCCTAGCAAGAAATCCTATCGCTATTGCATCAAAATGGCATGATATTGTGGTGCGTCTTTTGCCAGGAGGTGTAGATTGGGTGCAGGAATAAGGTGTAGAAATTTCAGCACCAAATCTGCATTTCTTGGCAACCCCCCCCCCCCACCCCCGCATTTTTCTGCCAGGAGATGCAGGTCTGTTTGTGGTTTTCCTGGTCAAGTTACCTGCGGTCACAGGTGGAGAGCCATGGCAGCCTCCAGCTGTGACCACAAATAACCTGAATGACGTCACCGCTCATTGCTGCGGCTCAGTCTGCCTGAAGCCCACAGCAGACAGCCATGTTCTATGCCCGCGCGCTGTGCCTTCAGTAATGCAGAAGAACTGGAATGGTCATGGGCCTTGCATGGATTATGCTGGACCTGGGTGTTTTGGGTGTTAATAAAGGAGTGAAAGAGGGTGGTTTTTTTTTGTATTTATTTCAAAGAATTTTTCAGTGTTTTGTGTTTACTTCTTTTCACTTACTGTTTCGTAATGGGGGATCTCATAGACACCTCCCATTTCTAATCTAGGGCTTAGTGGCAGCTGTGTGCTGCTTTAACCCTTTATTACCCGATTGCCACCACACCAGGGCAATTGGGATGAGCTACATAAATTTATAGGATTCTCATGGAAGCGACTGTTACGAATTGGCGCTGCCATAGCCACAAGCAGCCTACTGCAGTTGCAGTTATGCCCAGGCGCCGGCTGCTGTTTTTGGCCATCCAGCTGGCTGCTTCCTCCTCCACGTCCAAGTGTGGAGAGGTGGCTCGTGTGCATGCATGTGCCGATTTACCCCAGCCAGAGCCTAGCTCCAGTGTTTCGTCTAGTGAGCATGCTCAGCCTGATTGTGCCATTCCTGAGGCTAAAGGCCGCTTTACACGCTGCAACATAGCTAGCGATGTCGCTAGCGATCGCATTTGCAACCGTTATGTGTGCGTCACGGGCAAATCGTTGCCCGTGGCGAACAATATCGCTAGTACGCGTCACACGCACATACCTTCCTAACGATGTCGCTGTGGCCGGCGAACAAACTCTTTTTTAAGGGGGCGGTTCGTGCGGTGTCACAGCAACGCTACACAGCAGGCCCCCAATAGAAGCGGAGGGGCAGAGAGCAGCCCGATCAACGTCACTCCCACCTCGTTGGGTCTTCCGGTCAACGCTACCTGGGCACCACCCGGCCTGACGTGTTCCCTGCACACGTGGTCGGTGTAGCGCCAGGCACACTGAAGCGCTAACTGGGTTGTCGTCCGGTCTGACGTGTCCCTACACACGTGACCGGCTCCCAGTTCTCCTGTGCAGTCAACAGGGAATTCCTGGGCTGGGTGAGTGGACCCTGTGACGCTAACAGGGTTCACAGTCTCTCTTAAGTGTTACTTAACTTGGATCAGGCCCATATTATTTCAGAGCCACCCAGCTCTGTATTTTCCGCAGAACCTTCGGGTTGCCAGCAGCTCCTTTGTCATCTGGAGCACGGTGGGCCCCGACTGGCGATTGGGACATTTACCACCTTATCCTTATCTGCCAGTCCCCCCATAACAGCGACAATTCTGGGTGGCTGCAGGCTGCTATTTTTAGGCTAGGGGGCCCAATAAGCATGGCTCCCCCATCCTGAGAATACCGGCCCCTAGCTGTCGGCTTTATCATGGCTAGGTATCAAAATTGAAGGGGAACCGCACGCTGTTTTTTAAAATTATTTATGTAAATCACTACTCAAGAGCGGTGTAAAAGATTTAAATGAGAGATTGCAATTTTTGCTTTTGCTTTGCTTCTAAGGGTAGCCCAACCAGTTATTAGGTTTAGGGGGAAATCACTTTTTTCCACAGGGCCCAGTAGGTTTGGATTTCTTTTTTCCTTATTAATAAAGACCTTCAATTAGAAACTGCATTATGTGTTTACTTGGGTTATCTTTGTCTCATATTTAAATTTGTTTGATGATCTAAATCATGTAAGTGAGAAAAACATGCAAAAGAATAAGAAATCAAGAAGAGGCAAACACTTGACCACTGTAAATGTTAAACTTGCCGCACACTTAAAAAAGAATCAAAAAGGTGCAAATGACACAAAAATGTGAAGTTAATGGAGTAACATCATCAATTAATCTCATATCTATCTATCTATCTGCCTTTTAAAAACCTATCTATTATTTTCTTTGCTCGACTAATGCTTTTTCTCCTGCTAAAAAGTCAGCTTCATTCCACAAGACAATGGTAAATTATAAAACAAATTAAGAATAGCCTCAGCAATTACGTAAAAGACAAACATGCCCTCGACTTCCAAGAATACACACAAGCGGAAGTGTAAAATCTAATTTGTGGTTAATATTTTTAGAACAACATACGTCTTAATTATTTACTGTAAAAGGAGAACAGCTCCTTAAAAGTATAGCAGAGTCGAGATTGTTTGGCACAACTGATGATTTGCTATTTTATTATTTTTCATAGGGCTGCAGTTAACCTAATGTATTAGGCTCTGTACATACTAACGTTACAGCTTATAGATAGTCCTGAGATGGAACTGTCATCCGACAGGTGGCAGAGAACTTGGCTGACTGCCTTGAATTTCAGTGTGGTTCATCAGATATCTGGATACACCTAAAATACATTCTTCTCTGCTAAATCTATTTTTATTTATTTTACTTGCTTAATAATTTGTTTCCACAGCGCTTTACAGACATTCTTATCACTGCCTCCATTAGGGCTCACAATATAAATTCCCTATCTGTATGTCCTTGGAGTGTGGGAGGAAACCAGAGTACTCAAAGGAAACCCATGCAAACACAGGGACTACATACAAATGTGCCGCCCCCGTGCCAGCAGCCAGGCTGCTCGGATCTGGATCCGCAGTGGCTCGAGGGGTCTCCGGACCCGGGGGTCGTGCGGCCACTCAAATGAAAGGAGTATTTACAGGGGATTATGTTAGAGTTCGTGACGCCACCCGTGGTATGTGGTAATTTGGAGTACCACTGCTGCAGTTGGGAGTACCCGGGGGTGATAGAATGGGGCAGCCAGGTGTTAGAACCCTCCATGGCTAGGAGGAATGGCATGGGACTCAGTGGAGGGAAGTGCCATTGGGTGTGAAGGGGTCACTTGCGTACTCACTCAGTCCATTAAGCTGACACCGACAACTGGATAAACCAAAGTTGATAAACTGGATAAACCAAATGTGGTACCACATCCCGTCGGGATACAAACACCCCAGCTGTGAGGCCTGCCTCCCGGATGAACCCCCATCCTTGCATGGGGTCAAAACGATCCACCAGACGACAGCACCAAGGCCCTTGGACTCGGGAAGCGGTGCTCCTCTCCTGCTCTTTCTCTTCTCGGTTGCGGGCGGCAAGTTCCTGTTGTCGCCGGTCTCGTGCTGTCATCTCCATCTGCAGCTTTTGTTGATGTCATTCCCAGTAGGGGGCGTCAGTGTCCGGCCTTGGCTCCCTAGCTGGCATAGGCTTTAAGTGCACTCTTGCGGTCCCAACAGCCGTTGGGATGCCGCGTGATGGTGGAACCGGCAGCTCTTCAGTCTGCACTTCCGCCATTGCGGGCAAAGTAACCGACTGCTCCGCAGCCGGGGTTGCAGAGTCCAGGTGATCCGCCTCTAAGGACGGGCTCGGTGATACGGCCGGTTCTGATCGGGCCGGTGTCGGGGTGACCGCTGACGTGACCTGGTCGGGTGACAGAACCGGGGGTCCTGCAGCTGCATCTTCATAAATGGGGGCTGAAGGTTCCGCTGCCATGGTGGGAGCAGGCAGCTCGGCGTCCGCCGAGGACTGAGTTGGTGGCGGCAGAGTGCTTGCCGGGAGTGGGGGCGGTCTGGATCCCTCAGCCGCATCGGCCGGATTAGGGTAATCTTCAGGGACTGGGCAACCGCTTACCCTCTCTTCACGTGGGATTTAGATCTCATGGGCTCGCACCGCCACCGCCAGGCTCCTCATCTCTTCTCTCCAGTGTTCCAATATAAACAGGAACTGCGTCTGCATCCTTCTGCAAAGCTGCTCCGTCTCTTCCTCAATCCAGCTCGCGGTCCCGGGAACAGCACGTTCCGGTGACCAGCTCTACTCCGTCAGCCTCCTCTGCGCTGTCCAGGAACGTTATGGCAGAGTCCTGGTGTCCCTGCTTCTCTTCCGCTGTTACATGCCGTCATGCCCGCTTGGTTTTCACTTAGCACACTCTCGCTGCTCTGGCCCTCTGGGAACTTCCGGTTCCGGGCTCACTCTCAGGACGAAGGGCGGGGCTTCTACTTCACGTGCTTTTGTGGAGAAGATGGCGTTTTGGCACCAAAAGATGGCAGAAGATGATGGAATTGGCGGGAAACGGGGATCTTGACCCGCGGTTTCGACTTTTAAGGCGCATGTCATCCAGGTAAGTGGGTCCTGCTCGTATCCTGTTCGTGACGCCAGGAATTTGAGGTGTGCTGCCCCCGTGCTAGCAGCTGGGCTGCTCGGATCCGAATCCACGGTGGCCCGAGGGGTCTCCGGACCCGGGGGTCGTGCGGCCACTCAAATGAAGGGGGTATTTACAGGGGATTGTGTTTAGAGTTCGTGACGCCACCCGTGGTATGTGGTAATGTGGTTTACCACCGCTGCAGTTGGGAGTACCTGGGGGCGATAGAGTGGGGCAGCCAGGTGTTAGAACCCTCCACGGGTAGGGGGGATGCCCCGAGACTCGGTGATGGTGTTTGGGGAGTGCCGTTAGGTGCGAAGGGGGTCACTTTCGTACTCTCTCAGTCCATTAAGCTGACACCGACAACTGGATAAACCAAAGTTCTGGATACCACTGCCGCTGAGGGGAGCTAGTTCAGGTCCTGTCCCCAATGGTGCTGCCTGGTGATTCGTGACCTGTTTCCTGGCACTAAGTTTACTTCTCTGTTGGTCCTGATTGTATGGAACTAGTCGGGTCTCGCTCCCCGCTATGGCTAAGTGTGGGAGCTTGCTCTCAGGGTTCACGCTTGGGATTTTCTGGACCGTTTTAGTGGAAAGTCCTATCCCCCTCGTTGCACTAGTACCCCAATTTTGGAGCCGGTGGAGAGCACATTCTCGTCGGGTAAATTGTCAGGTTGCCTGAAGCTACTCCATCCACGTACCCCGTCGTGCCCTGGTCCCAGCCTGGTGATGGTGCAAGGCCGACGGCTATCCTCCTTGACAGTTCCGTGTCCCTTGCCATGATCCCCTGCAACCGGGGGTCCAGCTCCTTCTAGGCCCAGACCACCATCTGCCATCTAGATAGCTTCCTAGGAGCCCGGCTCCTGACCTCCTCTCTCCTTCACTTCCAACACACTCCCATCCACTTGACTGACTGACTGACACTCCTGACACTCCAGACCTCCTCTAACCAACCCCCCAAGTGGGCGACCCTATTCCACTCAGGCCGTCCACTGGTGTGTCTGGTGGGTGTGGTGCAGAGTGTACCTAGGATTTTGATTAGCTGATGTAGGCAACACCATCTAGTTGGGGACTCATAACCAAGAAGGATGTGGATATTGCACGGGAGGGCAGATTGTACAATACCCTGTGACGACCTGATAGTCCAGGGCGTCACAATTCTAACATGAGTTGGTGGGATATCCAGAAATGAGATGATCTATGAGGAACGTTTCAAAGGAAGCCCCCTCCATTGTGCCAAATATAGAGGGAGAGATGTCTCAAGATTATGGATGATGACTGGTGGAGAAATTCCTAGGTCTGCTAGTTACTACAAAGCTTCCTCTCAAATAGGATTTGAACTTTCTTGGCACTTTTTGGCTTTTTCACATTCCAATGGCCATTAAGCAAAAAGTACTACAGTTAGAATTTAGGGTTTTAGCTTGTGCATCTGAATACCAATACAATATCTGTAAAGAGCTGACACCTAACATGTGCAAATTTCTTCTCCAGTTGGGACTTTTTGGAGGGACCAAGACCTAGATGCGACTGCTGTCTGTACCACGTATACTTCTATCAGAGACACATGTCTAAAGCCTGCTTTACACCTTATGATCCAGCATACGATATCGTATGCGATCGTAACCGCCCCCATCGTATGCGCGGCACGTTCAATTTGTTGAATGTGCCGCACATACGATTAACCCCCGTCACACGTACTTACCTGTCCATACGACCTCGATGTGGGCGGCGAACGTCCACTTCCTGGAGTGGGAGGGACGTTCGGCGTCACAGCGACGTCACGCGGCAGCCGGCCAATAGAAGCGGAGGGGCGGAGCTGAGCGGGACGTAAACATCCCGCCCACCTCCTTCCTTCCGCATTACCGGCCGTGAGCCGCAGGACGCAGGTAAGATCTGTTCATCGTTCCCGGGGTGTCACACACTGCAATGTGTGCTACCCCGGGTACGATGAACAACCTGACTTTCAATTCATGAGGAATGAACGATGTGCGTGCGATGAACGTTTTACCGTTCAATCGCAATCGCACGTAGCTGTCACACACTGTAATGTACCTTACGATGCCGGATGTACGTCACTTACGACGTGACCCCGCCGACACGTTGTAAGATACATTGCAGCGTGTAAAGCGGGCTTAAGAGAGTGGCTAATCCTGTACGCTGCTTAGGGCCCTTTTTATTATTGAATGGGTTTCATTTATGAGTCCTGATTAATATTTTGTCCCATTCTCCAGGGATCCAATAAATATATGGCGTGGGTCTCAATGGACTCATAAAAAGCATATTATTCCCTAATCTATTTCTACCAGAGGGATTATAACAAGTTTTTTATTTGAGATGAGCGATGCTGCCAAGGATCAGATTGGTTCAGGATCGCCAAGCCTGTCTGAAATTGTCGATTGAATCGTTAATACTAGCTGATCCGATCGTCAATCCTAGTCGCACCCATTAAATTCAATGGGAGGCAAAAGTGATGTGTTGTAAAATGGTGTAGGGGGGGGCTATAAAAGAAAAAAAGATTAAAACAGTACATACTTACCGAGTCCCCGCGGCTGCAGCGCTACTTCTGGGTACAATAATTATCTATAATGCGTATTCACTGCTTTCCTCTTCCACCAGCATCTCTGATTAGCTGCCATTGGACCACGTTCCCATCCTCTGAGATAGTGTCTGTAATTGGTTGGAATCACAAACGCTGTCTGTGTCCTTATACTGGTGATAAATAAATAAAATATTTGGTGTAGGGTCCAACCCTGTATTGATACCAGCACAGATAAAGCCAAGGCTTGAATGTCTGCACTAGATTTCAGCACCAAATTTGGACCTCCTGGAATAAAACTGCACCAAAACAGCGTCAAAACTGTTTTTGTGCATTTTTTTTGCCAAGAGATGCAGATTTGGTGCAAAAATTTGTACACCTTATTTCTGCAATCTACACCTCCTGGCAGAAAATGGCATCACTACTGTGTCATATCGCATGTGGTAGTAATACGTTTTTTGCTAGGAGGTGTAGATTGTGTGCAGAAATATGGTGTAAAAGTTTTAGTACCAAATCTGCATCTCTTGGCAAAAAACACAGTTTTCTGATAGGAGATGCAGGTCTGTGAACTCAGTGAAAGTTCATTGAGATCACCTGAGGTCAGGTTACCTGCAGTCACAGGTGGAGGGCGGTGGGAACCTACAGCTGTGACCGCAAATAACGTGAGTGATGTGACCGCTCATTGCTGCGGTTCAGTCTCTGCCTGAAGTTACCAGCATGTGGACAAGTTTTATTGCCACATGTTGTTAGTTAGATGCAGCAGAGCTGGAATCGTCTTGGGACCTCTCGTGGATTAAGTCGGGCCTGGGTCTTTTGGGGGTTAATAAAGTGGTGAGAAGGGTGGGATTTTTGTATATTATTTCAAATAAAGGATTTTGGTGTTTGTTTATTTCTTTTCACTTAGAGATTAGTAATCGGGGGGGTCTCATAGATGCCTCCCATTACTAATCTAGGGCTTAGTAGCAGCTGTGAACTGTGATTAACCCCTTATTACCCCGATTGCCACCTCACCAGGGCAATTGGGAGAAGCCGTGTAAAGTGCCAGGAGTGATACATCTAATGGATGGGACAATCCTGGGCAGCTGCAGGCTGCTATTATGAGGCTGAGGTGGCTCAATAAGCATGGGTCATTTCAGCCTGAGAATACCAGCCCCCAGCTGTCGGTTTTATCATAGCTGGGTGTCAAAATTAGGGAGGGAGACCACACTCTGTTTTTTAAAAATCATTTATTTAAATAATTTAAAAAAAGCCCCATGCAGTTCCTCCAATTTTGATGCACAGCCAAGAAAAAACACAAAGAAAATAGATATTTTTCAGCTCACCAGTCTGTAGATCTAGACGTCCATTCGGGCCAGTGCACGGTATCTGTGGTTGGCTTCCACAGGTGTAGCAATCATTGAAGGGAGGAGGGGATGGAAAACAAACCAGCACTGATGTCTGTAAAATTCTTCATTTGTTACAAAATCATCTTAAAATCGAGATGGATCAATCCTTCCAAAAGCCCCAATTCCACCTTACGCGTTTCAGAGAAAAAACTCCATGATCATAGGCAAATGTTTGTTTTCCATCCCCTCCTCCCTTCAATGATTGCTACATCCAAGAAAGGCGCACAGCTGGGGACTGCAGCTTATAGTCGTGAGCTTTATCTGTGCTGAAATCAATAGATAGGGGAACCACACACCAATTTTTTTATTTTTTTTATTTTATACCATGATATAATAGACCCACAGAAGGGTCTGTGATTCCAACCAGAGAAATCAGTGAATATGCATTTGGGATAATTATCAGCAATGGGAGTAGCGGTGCAGCTGCTGGGAGACTCAGTAAGTACGTACTGCTTTAACACTTTTGTTTCCTTATTTTTTACCGTAGCCATGTAGTATGAGTAGGTGCAGGATGGTTTTTGCCATCTGAACATTTACCGATCTTTGCAAAGATCGACGACTTTTGCAGTAAATGATTACATGTCCGATCCTGCCAAAGATGGTATAATTTTAACATTTTCCAATCTTTGCCGATCAGGATGGCTCATCTCTACTCTTTATACATCATTGTGATCATGCTATAACATCCAAAGATGCCCACTGAATCTATGTTATTAGGTACAATATTTAGTATCGGCAATGTTGGGCAGAGTTTAATTGTCTTTGAAAATTTGACTATATGAAGCCCAGGTATTTTTATGAGAGCTTTGTCTATATTAAGGCTATGTGCGCACTGGGAAATGGAATTTTCTTGAGAAAATTCCGCATGCTCTCAAAGATTACCGCACCCGCGGTAAAAAACCGTGGGAAACCGCACCCGAAAACCGCATGCGGTTTGCTGCTGTTTTACCGCGGTATTATTCGCCGTATTGCCGCGGTTTTGCCGCGTGCGGGTTGGGATGTGCTTTATTGCATTCAATGCAATAAAGCACATTGAAGAAAAAAAAAAAAAAAAGTCATTTAATCCTGAGATAGTAGATAGACAGAAGAATAGATAGAGGGATAGATAGACAGACAGAGGGATAGATAGATAGAGGACAGATCGCTGCATTTCCCACGGTCGGCAGTGAGTTCACATTACCGGCCGTGGGAAATGACCGGTAATTACCTCTGCTGTCTGCTGCATTCAGCCTGTGTCTGTGACAGTCGCGGCTGGATGTCAGCAGTGCAGGACGCCGGAGCCGGAGCTGTGGATTATGTCGGAGCTTTGCTTGGGGGGGGTTAATAAAAGGGTGAACGAGGCTTGTTGGTTTTATTTAAAATAAAGGATTTTTCGGTGTCTGTGTTTTTTCACTTTACTTACGGGTTGATCATGTCAGCTGTCACATAGACGCTGCCATGATCAAGCCTGGGGTTAATGGCGGTGATCCACTGCCATTAACCCCTTGTTATATTACCCTGACCGCCACTGCTACACGGCGGCAGGAAGAGCCGAGGACACTCCCGGTGCTGCCGCATAATGCATGCGACAGTGCCGGGGCAGCTGCGGCTGATATTCTCGGCTGCCGGAGGGGGAGTGAGGCGGGGGACATTAACCCTGCCCCTCTCCCTCCCCAGCCTGAGGATACCAGGCTGCCGCTGTGTGCTTACCTCGGCTGGAAGGTAAAAATACAGCGGAGCCCACGTTCTTTGTTTTCTATATGTCCGTTTTCTTTCTATGTGTGTTCTATATGTCTGTGTCTGTGTTCTATGTGTCTGTGATGTCTGTGTGTGTGTGATCTGTGTGTGTTTACTCTCTGCTCCGCTTCCTCTTCCTGTAATGACATCACTTCCCTGCAAAACCGCAGACAGGCGATGCACATTACCGGAGGTAAACCGCGAAATACCGCAGGGAATAACGCAGGAAAACGCAGTGAACCGCACAGAATTTGCTGCCTGCGTTATTCCCTGCGGGATTTCATGATTACATTGGAGTCAATGGAGTGAAATCCCGCAGCGATGTGCGGAACAGAAGTGACATGCACTTGTTTTTGCTGCGGGATTCCTGCAGCAAAACATGCAGCTGTCAAATTCCGCCCAGTGCGCACAGGATTTTTTTTCTCCATAGGATTTGCTGGTGATTCACTGCAGAGATGTTATGAACATTTTCTGCAGCGAAACATGCAGCAAATCCGCGAAAAATCCGCGGCAAAATCCAGTAAGTGCGCACATAGCCTAAAAGAGAAACAAATCTCCTAAAAACAATAATATCATGATTGAAACTGACTTTTCTAAGCTTCAAACTCAATAGACCAGAATTACTCCAACTAAGAGAACCAAAAAGAGTAGAATGGAAGTTATCTGCTTATTAATCGTTAAATAGTTAAAATGGAATATGAAACAAAAGGAATACTGTTCACCTTAAGGATTCCTCTTTGCTCCTGTTTTAAGACTTCACAGTTCTGTCAGTTTTTGCCTCCTGGATCTTTTTGAGAGACAAGGAATAACTGCTCCGTCAATTACTGGCTGCAGTGGTGATGTGTCTCAGACAGTAATTGACTGAGTTTTCAATTTCATTGTGACCCTTTTAGAAAAAAGCAACAAAAAAAGCATCCAGTAGACAAAGCCTTAAGGCTATGTGCGCACTAGAAAAGTGAATTTTCTCAAGAAAATTTCTTGAGAAACTTCTGGGAGTTGAAGATTACCGCACCTGCGGTAAAAAACCGCACCGATTTTGCCGCGGTTTTTTTGCAGGTTGGTCCCTGCGGGTTTTTTATGCTGAACTGCAATAAATAATATAGATAATAGATAGATAATCGATAGACAGATAATGGATAGAGGGAAAGATGGATAGATGAATAGATAGATAGATAGATAGATGAGAAAGACCTATATAATGTCCCACCCCCCCTGCATATTCTAAGCTGGCACCCTTTAGTGACTTTCATGTGGCACTAAAGGGTGCCTAGCCTTGTATTTAGCCAAAAAATAAATAAATTTAAAAAAAATGACATGAGGTCCCCCCATCTTTTGTAGCCAGCTAGGGTAAAGCAGATGGCTACAGCCTGCAGACCACAGCTGGCAGCTTCACCTTGGCTGGTAATCCAAAACAGAGGGCACCCCACGCTGTTATTTTACATTAAATAAATAATTTAAAGCAAAAAACGTTGGGTGCCCCCCATATTGGATCACCAGCCAAGGTAAAGCGGACAGCTGGCGTATGATATTCTCAGACTAGGGAGGTCCACTGTTATTGGACACTCCCCAGCCTAAAAATATCAGGCTGCATCCGCCCCAGAAGTGGCACATCCATTAGACGTGCCAATCCTGGCGCTTCGCCCCAACTCATCCCGTTGCCCTGGTGCGGTGGCAAACGGGGTAATAGATGGGGTTGATGCCAGGTGTGTAATGTCACCTGGCATCAAGCCCTGTGGTTAGTGATGTCACGCGTCTATCAGATACCTGACATCACCAACCCTGTCAGTAAGAAATAAAAAATAGACAACAAAAAAAGTTTTATTTGAAAAAGCACTCCCCACATTCCCTTTTTCACCAATTTATTGACAAGAACAATCAAATCCGGGTCCGGCATAATCCAATAAGGGGGGGGGGGGTCCCACGACGATCCATACCATAGTCACTGTCCCAGTAAGTGAAGAACAGAAGGTTCCCCATTGGCTGGGAGAGTAATGCAGTGACCTGAGCTAACATCAATAGGTCAGCCCAGGTCACTGCAGGGGATGACCAGCGCCGCCATAAGGAGGTTAGATGAGATCATTACCTGCTGTGATGATCTCCTGCAGTCCTGCCATCAGCGCTGTCACTGCCTTCTATGCCCGCCGCGTTGTCAGCAGTATTGCGAGAGCCCGTGACGTCACCGCCAGTGACAGTCTCGGGCCGTGGGCATAGACGGCAGTGACATCGGTGACGTCAGGAGGCAGGAGATCGTCACAGCAGGTAATGATCTCATCTCACCTCCTGACAGCAGCGCCTGTCATCCCCGCGGCTGCACGCACTGCTGTGTGTCAGTGTCTGCCTGCGCTGCAGGGTGACAAGCTGCTGATACTGCGGGCAGACACTGACACACAGCAGTGTAGGCAGCCGCGGGGCCGGAGCGGGACACAGACTGCACGGGCACCTGGAGGTCACACGGAAGTGCTTCTGTGCAGCGTCCAGGGAGTGTGACGTCTGTGTTTACTCTGCTCCGCTTCCTCTTCTGTCATAATGACATCACTTCCTGCAAAACCGCAGGCAGCGATGAACATTGCCGCAGGTAAAGCGCGGCTATACCGGGGGTATACCGCACATCATTTGCTACCTGCGGTATACCCCCGGAATTTCGCGATTACATTACAGTGAATGGAGTGAAATACCGGGGGGTATACCGCAGGTACCTGTGGAAAAGAAGTGACATGCACATTTTCTCAAGAACTTTTCTCAAGAAAATCTTCACAAAGAATTTTCTTGAGAAAAAAACGCAGTGTGCGCACAGCTATTTTTTTTCCCCATAGGTTTTGCTGGGAAATGTCTGCAGAAAGATTTCAAACATTTCTCAAGAAATTTCCGCAGCAAAACTGCGGGTAAATCCGCGGGTAAAAACGCCTAGTGCGCACAGGGCCTAAATGTTCTTAAGGGAAATTTGGCCTTCTCAGCCTAAAACATATGATCTCCTAGTTTTCTAAATTTTCTTTTGCATGTTTCTTATTCCAATTCATATTCCTTCTTCTTTCCAGATCATCATGTTGGCAAAACTTTAAGAAGATTTACTTAAAAATTCATGGCTGGTACTGGGAACTTTCATCTGCATATTCTGATCCAATTCCTAAAAACTGGCAGCAAATCCTAATACTTTTTATTTTGTGCTTTGTTTTAACTTCCTTGGCTGGTACTTTTCTTTACATATGGTTATCTCATTCCTTACAGTATGAGTCAGTACTCGCCTCTATTTTGGCCCTAACAACAACTTTCCTCTTATGCATTATCCTTGTTCTCATTCATCCAATCCGTTGCATCTTGACCATTATCATCCCAACCCTAGGAACCAAACAAGGCCGCCGGCTACTGTTATCCACGTGCTTTATGTTCATGGCTATTAACATCTTACCTAATATCTTCAGAAACCTGAAAAATATTTTCCAGATCATTAGCTGTATCTCTCAACACTCTTCAGAAAAGGTCATTAACTCCACCAAAACCTTCCAAGATTTGATTTTTGAATTGAGGAACATAGTTAAAAAGACTGCAGATGTGATGGCAGGGCTTCAGCTGAGGTTTGGTCCACAGGTGAACCTTTTAGCAAATATTAATAGTTCTTTGGTCTCTAATCAAATATCTGCAGTGGCCAATAACATGAAGAAGGACTTTGAAACTGTGGAATTGGCTTTTAAGGATTTACACCTAGTGACAAACAGGGTGATTGCTGGATTTTTCATCTTGTATGTTCTTTATAATTCTACCTGGTACTTAAGAAACTACCTAACTAATATCAAGTTCGACAACAAATATATTACAAGACAACTGATAGAAATGGCCCAGAAAAATAACATTACAGATTTAAATAATTGCTCTTCACTAAGGTTAATAAAGTCAACTGGATTCAAGATGTCGAGAAAGGAGCTTGGCTCTATCTTGTTTCGTCTTCTGAACATTTTGGTGTTTGCTCTGCTTTCTGTGCTCATCATAGCTATGGACCACATAGTTTTTCAGCTTGCTTTAGAGGTTGGCAACTGGGTGGAAAAACTGCCGGCTATGCAAGTGACTTTTTATATGAATTATAACTACCAAGTAAGTATTGGTAATGATCAAGGGAATCCAAGGGATGGCACATTTACTGGATGAACTTTTGATTTGTTATGCAAAGTACTTACTTTTCATTGATTACTAAATCCTTTTTGCCATTTTAAAGGGAACCTGTCAGGTGCAATATGCACCCAGAACCACGAGCAGTTCTGGGTGCATATTTCTAATCCCTGCCTGCCTATGAAACTAGCGGCATAAATAAAGAGATCTTTAGAAAAAGTATTTCTAAAGATCCTTTATGATATTCTAATGAGCACAGGAACTAGTCGCAAAGGCATTAGTTCCTGCGCCTATCCCGTCCTCTTAGCATGTCAGCAGCCCACAGGGGCATGCTAACATGCTATTCAATGCCCACTGTCTAATGTCATCAGCAGTTATGCACGTACCTGTGTCCATTGTCACCACATCAGGCGCCGGGCAGGGTGCATGATCAGAAGTCCCCGGCACTTCCGGTCTAGTGCACTAGACTTCTCTGAGGCTGGGACGCGTACACCCAGCTTCATGGTGCGCATGACTGGAAATGCCGGGGACTTTTATCATGCGCAGTGAGTTTAACCCCTTAACGACCCATGACGTACTAGATACGTCATGGATCGTGTGCCGGTAAGCCCGATCGGCGCACATATCAGCTGTTATCAACAGCTGATATGTGTGCCTGCTAGCTGCGGGTGGAATCGCTTCCACCCGCGGCCATTAACCCCTTACATTTCGCTGCCAAAGTCTTGGCAGCGATATGTACATGGGCGCCGCCATGACAGTGACTTACCCCGCCCCCACCGGAAGTCACGTGACATGATCACGTGACTTTCAGCGGTTGCCATGGTAGCACAGGGTCATGTGATGACGCCTGTAGCTAACATGAGTCACTTCCTCTCAATGCCGGAATACAGCCGGCATTGAAAGTGAAGCAGCAAATCTGCAGTTCTCAGCTCTGTAGCTGAGATCTGCAGATAGTGCAGAGCGATCGGATTGCTGATCGCAATAGCCCCCTAGGGGGACTAGTAAAATAAAAAAAAAAAAGTAAAAAAAAAGTTTTAAAAAATTAAAAAAAAATAAAAAAACCTAAAAGTTCAAATCACCCCCCTTTCACCCCATTGAAAATTAAAGGGTTAAAAAAATAAAAAATACACACATATTTAGTATCGCCGCGTTCAGAAATGCCCGATCTATCAAAATATAAAATCAATGAATCTGATCAGTAAACGGCGTAGCGGCAAAAAAATTCCAAACGCCAAAATTACGCTTTTTGGTCGCCGCAAATTTTGCGCAAAATGCAATAACAGGCGATCAAAACGTAGCATCTGCGCAAAAATGGTACCGTTAAGAACGTCAGGTCGAGACGCAAAAAATAAGCCATCACTGAGCCTCAGATCCTGAAAAATGAGAACGCTATGGGTTTTGGAAAATGGCGCAAAACGTGCGCCACGTTTTTTGGACAAGCTTGTGAATTTTTTTTAACCCCTTAGATACAAGTAAACCTATACATGTTTGGTGTCTACAAACTCGCACCGACCTGAGGCATCATACCCACACATCATTTTTACCATATAGTGAACACGGTGAATAAAATATCCCAAAAACTATTGTACAATCCCACTTTTTTGCAATTTTTCCGCACTTGGAATTTTTTTGCCGTTTTCCAGTACACTATATGGTAAAACTTATGGTTTCATTTAAAAGTACAACTCGTCCCGCAAAAAACAAGCCCTCATATGGCAAGATTGATGGAAAAATAAAAAAGTTACGCCTCTCGGAAGAAGGGGAGCAAAAAACAAAAACGCAAAAACGGAAAGTGCCCGGGGGCTGAAGGGGTTAAGCACGGCGTTCTGAGGCAGTGCAAAGGAAACAGGTACGCACATCACTGCTGACGATGACGTTGGGCAATGGGCACTGAATAGTATGTCAGCATGCCCCTGTGAGTGGGCTAACATGCTAAGAGGGTGGAATGAGCGTATGAACTAACA
This sequence comes from Anomaloglossus baeobatrachus, assembly GCF_048569485.1. Classification (NCBI taxonomy): domain Eukaryota; kingdom Metazoa; phylum Chordata; class Amphibia; order Anura; family Aromobatidae; genus Anomaloglossus; species Anomaloglossus baeobatrachus. Next base: position 425,636,416 of record NC_134357.1, read on the forward strand.
CCCTTGCGACCAGTCCCTGTACTCATTAGCATATCATAAAGGATCTTTAGAATTTTTTTTTTCTAAAGATCTTTATGTGTATGCTACTAGATACAGGGACAGTTAGGCAGGGATTAGCAATATGCACCCAGAACTGCTCATGGTTCTGGGAGCATATTGCACCTGCCAGGTTCCCTTTAAGACAAATTAATGCAACTGTAAGCCATTAGACTCAGCCTATGATGTTTATTTGATCGTAGTTCCCAAGAGCAGACTTCATTGCACACACATTGAAAGGTTGTGTTTTAATAGATAGCAAGAGTGCTGCATCTTAAAAAAGTAAAAATGCTCACACCTCTCCCTTTTTTAATAGCTTTGTGTTTTGCCATCAAAGAGATAGGAGCCTGGTTTTGTATTCAATTTCTTAACCTTTCAATGACGATAAAGCCAGTTTCCAAATGTTCAGTGGTAGAGTTAATGCAAGTTGACTAGCACATCCCAGGCCAATGCTGGACTGGCACAGGGGAACTTCTTCTCTGTGGCTTTTCTTTTGTTTAGTCCAACTTTCGTGATGTCATTGTTGCTGCGTTGATGCACATGTGACGTCGCCATAAGCAGACGAATAAAAAGAGGAACTGTGGATGCACAGGTAAGAGGCTTTGTCCAGTGGCTACTGATGACTTTCATCACTGATGGACTATGATGTGTAAATCGATTCTTGCCACCTCTAGTAGCACAGAGATAGGATGAACCAGACTTTTTTTTTCTCTCCAAAGACCCCATCATGCATGGTCTTCCTCTATGATGTGACAGTGTTGTCTGGGGAACTAAATACATTGAAGCATAAGCAAACCAAGCCACCTTTGCAACCATGGACGCCAAGACCTCAGCTAAAATATTTAGTCTTAGCAAACAAATTTATGAGGATTTTTACCGTTAGAAACATTTGCGTCAGACGACTGAACCTTAGTGGTTAAAGGCGTTTTCCAAAGAACAACGTACATTTTAATGTTCATTATAATCAATAGATCTTGGAATAATAATAATTTACACAATTGGATGTCCCTGGGCTGAGATAATCTTATATATGTGCCCCTGCTATGTGCTGTGTAATGGCCGTATCTGACCGTACAGGGTCATGGTGTCACATGGTCGGGAAGTATACAAACGATTATACAGTCATTACAGCAGTGGATCACAGCTGATTCTTTGTGTGAGGTAGAACATTTTCCTTTCTGTTTTTAAAAAAAATGCTTTACCCCAAAGAAATAATTATTTGCGATTCCGTGCTGTAATGATTGTATACTTTTTTATTTCCTCCCCTGCCCAGGAGATGTGGTATGTTCAGACTATATGTCTGTATGGTTAAACAGCCATTAAACAGTACATAGCAAGGGTACATTTTTAAGATTATATCAGCATAGGAACATTTTTTAAAAACAGATCCAATTGTGGAACTTAAAGTTATTATTAGTTATGAGCGGGCACTAAAATGCTAGGGTGCTCAGTACTCAAATAAAGCAAATTGGAATGCTTGGGTGCGTGTCTCAAGTAACGAGTACAATTGAAGTCAATCAGAAACGCAAGCATATTTTACAGCAGACCCTCATAGGAGGTCTGCAGAGGCAGTAAAATGGATGGAAAAATGCTTACATGGAATGGGAACAGCATGGGGAAGACGCCTGGACACATCTCTGACTCTCGGGTCGCTGCTGGGATCAATGTTGTCAGAGTATTACTCCACTTTTATGTACTGACAACAAAACATAGGAAACCGAAGATAACATGGATTTAAAAACAGAGAAAAACCTTCTCCTCCACCCCTTAGGCCAGTCATGGCGAACCTTTTACAGGCCGAGTGCCCAAACTGTAGCCCTAAATCCATTTTTTTTCCGAAGTGCCAACCAATCCTATTATATAAATAATTGATTTTAACTTTACCTTTGCAGTCTTCTCTCCTCTTCAGCAGGGGGCATCACGCTCATGCATGCTTACCAGACATTGAAGCTGAGCCCCTGCCCTTTCCAGACACAGCAGTTGGATTGATGTCTCTGGAAAAAATTGCAGCATATTAGACAGAGATTTTAGCATAGAATGCAATCATATGTCACCCTGTGATCCACATCTACATTTCAAAGTCTGAACATCTTGAAATCCCATAAAGATGTACGAGTTGCTCCCCTCGCCTTTCATTCTGTAGTTCTGTCCCCCTTCCTGGGCCACTTCCTGGTAAACATGTCCCCCATCCTGATATATATTTCCTACATTCTGGTATATTTGTCTACATCATGGCCCCATCCTAGTAAATGTACCCCATCTCAGAATATTCCCCATCCTGGTAAATGCACCCCATTCCTGGTAAATGTACCCCATCATTGTAAATGTATCCCATCCTGGCATGTTCCCCCATGCTGTTAAATGACCCCATCCTGGTAAATGTACCTCATCCAGGCATGTTCCCTTATCCTGGTAAATGTCCCCTTTCCTGGTAAATGTACCCCATCCTGATAAATGTCACCCTTCCTGCTAAATGTTCCCCATCCTGGCATTTTTCCTCATCCTGGCATGTTCATGTTCCACCTATCCTGGCATGTTTCCCCCCATTCTTTCATGTTTCCCCCCATTCTGGTAAATGTATCCCCCATACTGGTAAATGTACCCCTTCCTAGCATGTTTCCCTTCCTGCTAAATGTACCCCATCCTGGCATGTTTTCCCCCATCCTTGCATGTTTCCCCCATCCTTGCAGTCATGTTTCCCCCCATCCTTACAGTCATGTTTCCCCCCATCCTTGCAGCCATGTTTCCCCCATCCTTGCATGTTTTTCTCCCTCTTTGCACGTTTTCCCCATCTTTGCACGTTTCTCTCCATCTTTGCATGTTTCCCACATCCTTGCAACCATGTTTGCCCCGTGCTCTCCATGTTTGCCCCGTGCTCTGTTTGTTTGCCCCTTTTTTCCCCCCCTTGCTCTATTTGTATGCCCCGTGCTCTGTATGCCCCGTGCTCTGTATGCCCGGTGCTCTGTATACCCCATGCTCTGTTTGTTTGCCCCGTGCTCTGTTTGCCCCATGCTCTCCATGTTTGCCCCATGCTCTGTATGCCCCGTGCTCTCCATGTTTGCCCCGTGCTCTGTATGCCCCGTGCTCTGTTTGTATGCCCCGTGCTCTGTATGCCCCGTGCTCTGTATGCCCCGTGCTCTGTATGCCCCGTGCTCTGTCTGTATGCCCTGTGCTCTGTATGCCCCGTGCTCTGTATGCCCCGTGCTCTCCATGTTTGCCCCGTGCTCTGTTTATATGCCCCGTGCTCTGTATGTCCCGTGCTCTGTATGCCCCGTGCTCTCCATGTTTGCCCTGTCCTCTGTTTATATGTCCCGTGCTCTGTTTGCTCCATGCTCTGTCTGTTTGCCCCGTGCTCTGTATGACCCGTGCTCTGTCTGTATGCCCCGTGCTCTGTATGCCCCGTGCTCTGTATGCCCCGTGCTTTGTATGCCCCGTGCTCTCCATGTTTGCCCCGTGCTCTGTTTATTTGCCCCGTGCTCTGTATGTCCCGTGCTCTGTATGCCCCGTGCTCTCCATGTTTGCCCTGTCCTCTGTTTATATGTCCCTTGCTCTGTTTGCTCCATGCTCTGTCTGTTTGCCCCGTGCTCTGTATGCCCCGTGCTCTGTATGCCCTGTGCTCTCCATGTTTGCCCCGTCCTCTGTTTATATGTCCCGTGCTCTGTTTGCTCCATGCTCTGTCTGTTTTCCCCGTGCTCTGTATGCCCCGTGCTCCCATGTATGCCCCGTGCTCTGTATGCCCCGAGCTCCCATGTATGCCCCGTGCTGGCTCTGTCCCCCCACACCTTCGCACAGCTGCACACAGCTTAAAAATAAAAAAAAACTCACCTTCTAGCACCTGCTCCACCGCGCGGCGACAAGACGCCGGCGCCGCCTGCTGACGCTCCTCCGTCTCCTAGGCAACAGGCCTGCGGCCCAGGAGAGGAGGCGTGTCAGAGGGAGGAGAAATGTCTCCTCTGCTAAACACCACTTTGAACTGCCAGCGCGATCACATTGGCAGTTCAAAGTGGGTCAGTGTGGCGACAGCGCGCGTGCCAGCACAAAGGGCTCTGCGTGCCCAGTCTGGCATGCGTGCCATAGGTTCACCATCACTGCCTTAGGCTATGCTCACATGTAGCATTTTTGTACTTCCTCATTGTTTTCAATTTTGAAAAAACATTTGTTAGCAGCGGGTTAATCAGCGTGATGTCCGCAGCGAGCAACAGAGAATATTCATTTATTGAGAATTAAGAACATCCAGCTTACAACATGAGAATAGGATCAGTCTGGTTTCTGGGAGAGGGAGAGAGAAAAATCTGCTGTGACCTACAGCTTCCAGCTCCACACTAGAATACACACACTGGGAGAAGGAGGAGGAACATCCTGTCTGTGAATGAGGACTTTTTTTTTTTTAACTTTGTTATCATCTGAACAATATGCATGCAGACATAAAATCACATCATATTAAACAAACAATAGTTGTTGCAATACATACAGATCAATATGCATTAGGCCAACACCCCCACTCAACAACTACTTATTCTGTTATTCCCATAGTGGTTCTCAATCCTTGGAACCTAGGTCGTGGCAATGGCTTGGTCAAAATGTCAGCTATCATTTTATCAGTCTCACAATAAACAAACTGAATTATGCCACGATCTATCAAATCACGTAGATGATGATATCTGATGTCGATGTGCTTAGTTCTAGCACTGATCTTTTCACTGCATGCAAGTTTAATGCTTCCTTGGTTGTCCTCATATATCACCGTTGGCTGAGTTAACGGTTTACCAAGATCATCCATCAGTTATCTTAGCCAAATGATCTCCTGACTTGCATAGGCTGCGGACACATACTCAGCTTCTGTAGATGACAAAGCAACAGATACTTGTTTTCTACCTAGACTGAGATTGACGGAGATTGAACTTTCTCCAAGTTTAAATACGTATCCGCTTGTGGATTTACGATCATGCGAATCACCAGCCCAATCTGCGTCAGCATAGCCGGTGAGTTTTAAATTTCCTGCTGCAGATAATTTTAAATTTACACCTTGTGTCTCTTTTAAATATCGGAGAACTCTTTAAACGGCATTCCAGTCTTTTTGGCGCGGTTTCTCCACAATATTCCAACTGCTGCTGTAATATCTGGTCGAGTCATAGTCGATATGTATAGAAGTGCCCCCACTGCCTGTCGATATTTCTCATTGTTAAGCAACAGGTCATCTTCTTACAGTTTCAGGTAGGATGATTCCATTGGCGTTGATATACCTTTGGCTTCTGTCATTCCAAACTGATTCAGAATTGAATTAATTTTTGCACTTCCATCTTGCTCTCTCTGGATATGGATTCCTAGATAATATGTCACATTTCCAAGGTCTTTTGTTTCAAAATGCTGGTTCAAAATTTCAGTAATTTTCCCAATTTCGGTTTCTTCTTGATGAACTACAATTACATCGGCCACATATAAGAGAATATACATCCACTTTCCATCTGTATATCTCGTATATAAGCATGGATCCGCTTGACCTCTTTTAAATCCTTCTTCGAACAAGACTTTGTTCATTTTGGTGTTCCATGCTCTTGCCGATTGCTTAAGACCATAAAGAGATTTTTGTAGTTTGCAAACAAGATTCTGTTCACCTTCCTTTATATAACCTTCAGGTTGAGTCATGTATACAGTTAGGTCCAGAAATATTTGGACAGTGACACAATTTTCGCGAGTTGGGCTCTGCATGCCACCACATTGGATTTGAAATGAAACCTCTACAACAGAATTCAAGTGCAGATTGTAACGTTTAATTTGAAGGTTTGAACAAAAATATCTGATAGAAATTGTAGGAATTGTACACATTTCTTTACAAACACTCCACATTTTAGGAGGTCAAAAGTAATTGGACAAATAAACCAAACCCAAAAAGAAATTTTTTATTTTCAATATTTTGTTGCGAATCCTTTGGAGGCAATCACTGCCTTAAGTCTGGAACCCCTGGACATCACCAAACGCTGGGTTTCCTCCTTCTTAATGCTTTGCCAGGCCTTTACAGCCGCAGCCTTCAGGTCTTGCTTGTTTGTGGGTCTTTCCGTCTTAAGTCTGGATTTGAGCAAGTGAAATGCATGCTCAATTGGGTTAAGATCTGGTGATTGACTTGGCCATTGCAGAATGTTCCACTTTTTTGCACTCATGAACTCCTGGGTAGCTTTGGCTGTATGCTTGGGGCATTGTCCATCTGTACTATGAAGCGCCGTCCGATCAACTTTGCGGCATTTGGCTGAATCTGGGCTGAAAGTATATCCCGGTACACTTCAGAATTCATCCGGCTACTCTTGTCTGCTGTTATGTCATCAATAAACACAAGTGACCCAGTGCCATTGAAAGCCATGCATGCCCATGCCATCACGTTGCCTCCACCATGTTTTACAGAGGATGTGGTGTGCCTTGGATCATGTGCCGTTCCCTTTCTTCTCCAAACTTTTTTCTTCCCATCATTCTGGTACAGGTTGATCTTGGTATCATCTGTCCATAGAATACTTTTCCAGAACTGAGCTGGCTTCATGAGGTGTTTTTCAGCAAATTTAACTCTGGCCTGTCTATTTTTGGAATTGATGAATGGTTTGCATCTAGATGTGAACCCTTTGTATTTACTTTCATGGAGTCTTCTCTTTACTGTTGACTTAGAGACAGATACACCTACTTCACTGAGAGTGTTCTGTACTTCAGTTGATGTTGTGAACGGGTTCTTCTTCACCAAAGAAAGTATGCGGCGATCATCCACCACTGTTGTCATCCGTGGACGCCCAGGCCTTTTTGAGTTCCCAAGCTCACCAGTCAATTCCTTTTTTCTCAGAATGTACCCGACTGTTGATTTTGCTGCTCCAAGCATGTCTGCTATCTCTCTGATGGATTTTTTCTTTTTTTTCAGCCTCAGGATGTTCTGCTTCACCTCAATTGAGAGTTCCTTAGACCGCATGTTGTCTGGTCACAGCAACAGCTTCCAAATGCAAAACAACACACCTGTAATCAACCCCAGACCTTTTAACTACTTCATTGATTACAGGTTAACGAGGGAGACGCCTTCAGAGTTAATTGCAGCCCTTAGAGTCCCTTGTCCAATTACTTTTGGTCCCTTGAAAAAGAGGAGGCTATGCATTACAGAGCTATGATTCCTAAACCCTTTCTCCGATTTGGATGTGAAAACTCTCATATTGCAGCTGGGAGTGTGCACTTTCAGCCCATATTATATATATAATTGTATTTCTGAACATGTTTTTGTAAACAGCTAAAATAACAAAACTTGTGTCACTGTCCAAATATTTCTGGACCTAACTGTAAGTCCTCCTCAATGTCACCATTTAAAAATGCAGTTTTGATATCCAAATGTCTGACAAACATCTTTTGTACAGCAGCTACGGCCATCAAGGCTCTAAATGTTGTCTGCTTGGCGACTGGGGAAAAAGTAGCATCATAGTCTTGGCCATAATTTTGAGAATATCCTTTTGCGACCAACCTCGCTTTGAATCTGTGGACTTTACCTTCAGAGTCATATTTGGTTTTAAATACCCACTTGCACTTGATTGCCTTTTTACCCTGTGGTAACTCAGTGAGTTTCCAAGTTTGAAGTTGATGAAGCGAGTTCATTTCTTCATTAGCGGCATTGATCCACTTTGTTCTTTCATGGGCAGGTAGTTTTTGCATTTCATCCCTTGACTGTGGCTCTGACTCAGGTAGTGTCTTGACAATGTAGGATAGACGTTTAGCTGGTATTCCTTTGTTTGATCTTGACGATCGTCTGATTTCAGGTTCACTTAGGCTTTTTGTTGTTCCTTCAGTGGTTGAAGAATCTAGCCAGACTTCTACGTTCTCCCTTTGGTTGTCTTGTAATTGTGAATGAGATTGTTGTTGTTGTTGCTTCATCTGGACTACTGGCATAATGTCATAAAACTTGGGTGACACGAAGTTTTCATCAATCACTACATCTTTGCTTATTGTGACCTTGTTTGTTTCTGGGTGTAGTATTCTATAACCTTTCTGGCTTTCAATGTAGCCTACCAGGTCGCCTTCCTTAGTGTGAGATTCCCACTTAGTTCGTTTTTCTTTGGGAATGTGTGCAAATGCTCTACTTCCGAAAATCCTTATGTGTTGTAGTTTTAGCTTTGTACTATTCCATTGCTCAAATGGAGTTTTCTCTGTTGCTTTACCTGGTAGTCTGTTCTGAAGATAGCAAGCCGTCATAATTGCTTCGTCCCAATATACTGTAGGCAGATTTGCATCAAATAACATACTCCTTCCGCTTTCACAGAGTGTTCGGTTCCTTCTTTCTGCTACACTATTTTGCTGAGGGTTGTATGGTACAATAGTCTGAAATATGATTCAATTTTTCTTTAAAATGCTCTGTGTCTCATTACTTGTATATTCAGTCCCATTATCTGCACGTAGAGTTTTTGGTATTCTCCCAAACTTGTTATATACTTCAGCTAGATATATTTCAAGCTTCTCTGGAACTTCATTTTTGCTGTGAAGTAGATGGACAACTGTATATCTTGAATTGTCATCAATAAATGTAAGAAAATATCTCTTCTATCCAGGGGTCTGAGTACGCATTGGACCACAGATATCCGTGTGTATTAAATCTAGTGGTTGTTTTGTTCTTGTAGTACTTTTCTTAGGAAAGGCCTTTCTGGACATTTTCCCTTTGATACAGCTGGTACACCTCATTGTCTGGTTACATGGATCAATTGTAATATCAGCTAATTGTTCTTGAAATAACTTTCTTATTGCTTCTGGGTCTCTATGCACAAGCCGCCTGTGCCATACAGGAATACAGTTCTTGTGCAGTTCTTGCTTAGCTGTGTATACACACTCTTTACATTTCAACTGATACAGTTCATCTCTGATTTTTCCTTTTGCTAGTGGGTGACCCTCCTTTGAGATGATGCAGCTATCGTGCTTAAATGTAACTTCATTCCCTTGTTTTGTGAGCTTTTTCACAGATAATAGATTACTTTCAAGACTAGGCACATATAGCACATCTTTTACATGGATCCTTCTGCTTTGTGTTGCAGAGATGTTACAATCAATATAACCATCTCCTATGCCTTCTGAGTTCATACACTGACCATTCGCCATTATCACTTTCTCTGACTTGCTTTGGATAAGCTTAGTAAAGAAGTCTCTGTCATTGGTCATGTGACTGGTTGCACCAGAATCTATACACCACGCATGCTTTGATTTAAATGCATTGACTGATGTGAATGCAGCCTCAGTATTTACAGGATCATTACTTTCAGATACAGTGCTCTTAACTCTTTGTTGACTGTTTTGCTTCTTCAGCTGATTCATTTTAGCTTTCCAGACTCTGCATTCTGCTTTTAAATGACCTGGCTTCTTGCATACAAAACATTCACGGGTTTCTTTAGGGTGGTTTCTGCTGGTGGGCACATCCTGTGTTTTGTAAAGCAGTTTCCTTGTTGCATATCTTCCGCTCACACTTTCTGCCTTTCTCTTATATTCATCTACAAGCTTTCCTCTGACGTACTCCAATGTAAGCTCATCATCTGGGCGTGCATCTAGTGCAGTTACAAGCGTGTCATAGCTTTCTGGGAGACCACTAAGTAGTAGTGCTGCTACATGGAAGTCCTTCATATCTCCCCCAATGCCCCGCAGGTGCTCTACGGTCTCTAGAGTGTTTCTAATGTAGTCCTGCATGTCCTGGTCATTGTGCAGATAGAGTTTATTACTTAGATTTATCCTCTCATGTACTTTCTGCAGCTGCTCCCACATTTCCTTTGCAGATTCACACTTACACACATGCACAATCTGATCATCCTCTATGCTGAGTGATATGGTGCTCTGTGCTTTCTGATCCATCTCTAGCCAGTCCTGTGGTACTGGGTCAGGCTTAGGCTCCTGAGTGTACTTCCACATACCTTCTCTTATCAGCAGCATCTTCACTTTGAATTTCCAGGATTGGTAGTTCTGGTTATTCAGGTTTGGCACTGTAAACTTTGCTGAGTTGCCGCTGGTGGCCATCTTTACTTCTTCTCAGTTCGCTGTTGTCTTTCTATCTCTGTGCTCTGGAGGTCTGGGACTGCTTTGACTCTGGGCCTATAACGTGTTAGCAGCGGGTTAATCAGTGTGATGTCCACAGCGAGCAACAGAGAGCATTCATTTATTGAGAATTAAGAACATCCAGCTTACAACATGAGAATAGGATCAGTCTGATTTCTGGGACAGGGAGAGAGAAAATCTGCTGTGACCTTCAGCTTCCAGCTCCACACTAGAATACACACACTGGGAGAAGGAGGAGGAACATCCTGTCTGTGAATGAGGACCTTTTTTTCTTTTTTTTTTTTTTAACTTTGTTAACATCTGAACAATATGCATGCAGACATAAAATCACATCATATTAAACAAACAATAGTTGTTGCAATACATACAGATCAATATGCATTAGGCCAACAACATTCACCGGTAAATGTAATTTTAACACTTTATTACCTTATTTGGCCATGTGGTCTGTGTGTGACATGGTCATACACATCCTGTTTAATTTATGAAGGAGGGACTCTGAAACTCACAAGCTCTGTGCAATCAATGCAAGAACTGGCAAAAATTAGAAGGGAGAGGGACTCCAATACACTCCATATTAGACATAAAGGAAGGCCTCATACACATTCTGTTAAAAATGTTAGGTAAGGGGACTCCTACACTCATAAAGGCTTTGCACTAATTGCCATCAGGTTACAAAAATCCTCAGTGTCCACAAGCCTAAACAGCAACATTACAAATGCAAACAGTCTGGAAATGTGATCATATAGTGTTTGGTTCTGTGGATGAGTAGCTGGGTATTTCCGCTTGCGATCAAAGCCCTGAGGAAGAGAAAGCTGAATGTTGCACTGGGACAAGTGGACATGGTTGGTGATGTGCAGGCATTCCTGCCTGTGTCCTGGACAGTGGAAGAGGCAGTGGTGTCACCCATTGACAATAGTCATGGACCCAGCCGTTCAGCCAATCTAGTCGGGCGCTAGGATGACATGTGCCTGAGCATGCTGGTGGTGATCAGTGGTCTGGCATCTGCTGAGCTTGGTACAGCATCTGTTGAGCTTGGTACGAAACAGGTTGCAAATCACTGTTTTCTTGTCTTCTGCACTTTACATAAAAAGTTCAAGACTGGTGAACACCTAACTCTTGTCTTGGGATCTGGCCACTTGTGGGTGCTCTGGGGAACAGTTTCCCCCATTCGCCCTCTGGCCACCCCACTGCCTTTTTCTGCCTGTTGTGGTGCTGCGGACCCCTCCCCCTCTGTGCTGCTTGCTTGCTCTGCATGTTACCTTGCCAGGTTCGGTCAGTGACTTCTTCATCCACCACCTCATCTTGTACTTCCACACTCTAGTCCTCCTCCTGACTTGTTGACTTAATATGACTTGTTGCCAACTATGTCTCATCATCATCCACATCTTGAGACAGTAATTGCTGTTCCACACCATCAGCCTCTTCTGACCATGGCTGTACAAATATTTTGGCATCACCGCACACAATCTCCTCATGTCCCTCTTGAAATGGTGAGACACCAGAAAAAGTCATACATGGAAATGGAAACAAATCCTAAAGCTGGGTTCACACATAGCGACAGCGACAACGACGTCGCTGTTACGTCACCATTTTCTGTGACCCAAAGCGACTTTGTAAGTCACTGTTATGATCGCTGCTTAGCTGTCAAACACAGCAGACGCAGCAGCGATCATAACGACACGCGTCGCTGTGCTACATGTGCAGAGAGCAGGGAGCCGCGCACACTGCTTAGCGCTGGCTCCCTGCACTCCTAGCTACAGTACACATCGGGTTAATTACCGGATGTGTACTGCAGCTACATGTGCAGAGAGCAGGGAGACGGCACTGGCAGCGAGAGCGGCGGACGCTGGTAACGAAGGTCTTCCCTTGGTTACCCGATGGTTACCCTGGTTACAGCTTACTGCAGCTGCCAGATGCCGCTCCTGCTCCCTGCTCACTTCATTTCGTCGCTCTCTCGCTGTCACACACAGCGATGTGTGCGTCACAGCGGGAGAGCGACGACCAAAAAATGAAGTTGGACATTCAGCAACGAGTGGCGACCTCACAGCAGGGGCCAGCTCGTTGCTGGATGCCACACACAGCGACAGCGACGGGACGTTGCTGCTACGTCACAGAAAATGGTGACATAGCAGCGACGTCGTTGTTGTCGTCGCTGTGTGTGACACCACCTTTAGAGTGCCAAAGTATAGGTTCACTTGTCTGCTGGGACTAAGAGCATTATTATTAGAGAATAGAATGTATTTACATTAGCCCTGAAAAGGACTGTTGGTTGTTCAAGGCAGCACCAAGGACAGTAATACAATTAACCCTGCATAAATGCCTCTAGTACACTATTACTACTCCAGAAACTAACCCTATACTTATTGCAGACTAGATTGGTATTATTAGATAATAGAATGTATTTAAATTAACATTGAAAAGGACTGTTTGTTTATAGTTGCACCTGCTTGTACTGTAATCTTATAAGACACTGTGCCTTCTCCGGCAGAAACTCTTCCTACACTAAATGCAGCTAAGAGTGCTATCATTAGAGAATATAATAGATTTTTAACATAGCAGCTTCAATGTCTATAAGGCTAGAATCTCTGCATAAATACCTCTAAAACACTAACCCTACTCCAGAAGTTAACCCTACACTAATTGAAGACTAAAGCGGGCTTTACACGCTACAATATCGTTAATGAATTATCGTCGGGGTCACGTTGTTTGTGATGCACATCTGGCGTCATTAACAATATCGCAGTGTATAAAACTTAAGATCGATCTGAAACGATCGCAAAAGAGGGCAAAATCGTTTGCCGCGGAGAGGTCGTCCTGAAATAAAAAATCGTTTTCTGCTTTTTAGCGATGTTGTTTGTTGTTCCTGCGGCAGCTATGTGTGACACCGCAGGAGCGACAAACATCTCCTTACCTGCCTCCACCGGCAATGAGGAAGGAAGGAGGTGGGCAGGATGTTTACGTCCCGCTCATCTCCGCCCCTCCGCTTCTATTGGATGGTTGCCGTGTGACGTCACTGTGACGCCGCACGACCTGCCCCCTTAGAAAGGAGGCAGTTCGCCGGCCAGAGCGACGTCGCAGGGCAGGTATTTGCATGTGACGCTGCTGTAGCGATAATGTTCGCTACGGCAGTGATCACTACATATCGGCTGTACAACGGGGGCGGGTGCTATCGCGCTCGACATCGCTAGCAATTGCTAGCGATGTCGCAGCTTGTAAAGCCCGCTTAAGAGTGGTATTATTAGAGAATACAATGTATTTAAATTAGCCCTGAAAAGGACTATTGGTTTTGTGCCGCCCCTGCAGCGGTCAAACCGCTCGGATCCGGGTGTTATCATGGCTCGAGGGTCTCCGGACCCGGGGCTCGCGGCCACTTCAACTGGAAAGGGGGTATTTACAGAGGATAAGAGTTTGTGACGCTACCCGTGGTGCGCGGTAAGGGGAGTACCACCGCTGCCGATGGGAGTACCTGGGGTAGATGGAGTGAGGCAGCCAGATGACGTTCCCTCCATGGGTAGGGGAGGCCCCATGACTTGTGAGGGAGAGGTGTAGGGGAGCGTGGTGCAGATTGGAAGTAGGGGAGGGGCAGCATACTCACTCAGGCAGGTTTGATAGGAACGCGACTGCAAAATAGACTCCGACACCAAGGTAAACCAAGTCTCTGGGTATCGCTGCCCTCTTGGGAGAGCTCATCCGGGTGTCCGTCTCCTCTGGTACTGCCGGATGGCCTGGAGCCTGCCTCCGTGCACTAATTTTGGACTGTGCTAGTGGCCCGTTGGCTTAAAGCTGTCCGGGTCCCGCTGCCTCCTTGCTGGTAGTAGAGCTGTGCTCTCAGGGGCTCACGCTTGGGATTTTTGCAGGCTGTATGACTTGGAGGGCCCTATCCCCCTCGTTGCGCTAGTGCCCCCGATCTCTGAGCTTCTTTGGGACAGTACGTGAAGACACTATCCTCCACAGGCTAATTGCCGGGTTGCCTGAAGCTACTCCCCGACCTAGGATCCTGTACCCCGCCGTGCTTTCGTTCCCGGACCAGTTATTAGGCTTGCAATGCGTTAGTCCTCCAAGACCGGATCAGGCACCCAGCCTCAATACCCTGCGACCGAGTCTCCGACTCCTCCGGGCCCAGACCACCGTCTGCGACCCAACCAACTACCCACAGGGAGCCACTACTCCCTAAGCTCCTCTCTTCTCGAGGGCTAACACTCTACTCCTCTCACTTACCTCCCACCAGCCTACCTGATCCCTAGGTGGGAGACCCTATTCCAGCTAGGCACCCCACTGGTTTGTCTGACAGGATGTGGTGTGAGGTGTGGTTGGGATTTGGATGCGGATGGAGGCAGTACCATAGGTTGGGAACTGGGAACATAGAGGGATTGAGTCCTGCACCAGAGATAAAGAGGGTGCAGTACCCTGAGACATGCTGACTAGTTCAGGGGCGTCACAGTTGTACATAGCAACAGCAAGGTCTCTAATGCTGAAAGCCATGCCTACATGCCTCTAATACACTATCCCTTCTCCAAAAGCTAACCCTACACTAATTGCAGCCTAATATTGGTATTATTAGATTATAGAATGTATTTAAAAGAACTATTGATTTAATTCTTCACCAGCAGGAACTGTGACACTATTAGACACTGTCCCTTTTCCAGCAGAAACTCTCACAACACTATTTCCAAGTACAGTGCGCCGAGCATGGCATCATTAGGTCTTATATAGACCCAATGACGCTATATGGCTAGCCAAGCAATTCCTGTAGCCAACATGGCTACGCCATTATCATGATTGACAGGCAATCCCTGAATGTTTAGTGGCTGTAAAAAGCTGCATGTGGGCCGGGAACTTGAGCATGACACTCGAGTAGGAGGGTATTCAATCAATTATTAAGCGTCCCGAGCATCCCAATGCTCGATCAAGTACTGAGCAGTGCCAAGTAACTCACCCATCACTACTTATTATTATTCCAAGATCTATTGATTAAAATTAACTTTGTTACTTTGTTTGTGGGAAAACTACTTTAAAAATTGCCCTTTAGATATACTAACAAAGTTATGTATAAGAGCTTTGAAGTGTTACACAACTGTATAGCATTGATTGTCTAAAAAGGATCACGACAGCAGCTACATGGGCAGCATGTATCAGACACTTGCCATACTATTTCAGCCAGGTATATTTGACTTTGGAACACTGCAGCATTTGAGAGAAAAATATATTTTAAAAGTCACTTTGGATCAAGGTGACAAGTCAAAAAGTCTTGTCCTCGCCCATTTACAACCATTGAGTTTTCTCCTGGTCTGTACATGCCGCCTGTGGTTCGGCAAGCATGCGTCTGCCGTCAGGCTCTTCTTTAATGTCTCATTAAATATAGATTAATTGCCAATGGAAAAGTGGAGCACTGTTCCTATACTTGGAGAATAACTATTCATTTTGAATAATATATACTGTATATTCTCCCATGATTCTAAAGTTGCTTAGTTATTCAACGAAGTTCCTTTAAATGTTAAAATTATGAATCTGTTCTAATCCCCTGGTTTTTTTTTTGCAGGTCTCATTAAGGCCATTTATCCAGTTTAGTAATGCCGCCTCACTTCATGTAGAACACCAGTTGAACTTTACTTTCTTGCCCGAGCACTGCAAGCTGCCAGAAAGTCCTCCAGATCCTTCTGTCACTGCATCCATTGTCTTCATCTATTGCATCTTGATTGTTGTTATATGTTTGGAAACGTATGCTCAACGTTTGTGCCGAAAGATCTCCGCCATGTTCTACAGGTCAAGAGAAGAGGAAAGAATTTCATTCTTACTTCACCAGATTGTAAAAAACAGATAATCCCCTATGATCAGAAGTAGCAAGTGCCCAAATACATTGCCATACACTGTCAAATTGTAAAAATGCCACATGCTGCCCAATCAGCAGTCATTGGGTGGAAGGGTGCCAGAGACCTCAAACTTATTTGCACTCTATAGCTATATTGTGGTTATGGTTTGCTGATTATTATTAAGGAAAAAAATGCTTAAAAATGTCGACTTAACCACAGCAATTTGATTTCTTTAGAAGATAAATGTAGGTGTAAAACCCCCCTCAAGGATGTGAAGACTTTTGCAAAAGCATTCTACCTATAGAGGAGCAAGACAAACTAAAATTAATTGAATTCTACTGGAATTTTATAAAGAAATTGGATTTCCAGTTCTCCGGTGGACATTTTACTGTATTCCTATTAAAAAAAATTATCACCAGCACGGCTAGTCACCTGTCCCACCATCATAGCTCCCCACCTAGTCAGTCATTCTTTTCGGACTTTTTTCTTCTGGTATTGCAATGGGTGTCCTTCTCCGGATTCAATCGTCACCTTTGCTATCATCAATGACTAGGCCTCAGCAATACACTCCATGACATTGTTAGTTACATCATTGAGTAAAGCGGGCTTTACACGCTATATTTCTAGCAATTGCTAGCGATATGATACGCAAAAGCACCCGCCCCCGTCGTGCATGCGATATCTTGTGATCGCTGCCGCAGCGAACATTATCGCTACGGCAGCGTCACACGCACTTACCTGGTCGTCACTGTGACTGCTGAACAATCCCTCCCTCAAGGGGGAGGTGTGTTCGGCGTCACGGCGACGTCACCGCATCGTCACTAAGCGGCCGGCCAATCAAAGCGGAGGGGCGGAGATGAGTGGGACATAACATCCCGCCCACCTTCTTCCTTCCTCATTGCGGGCAGGACGCAGGTAAGGTGAGGTTCCTCACTCCTGCGGTGTCACACACAGCAATATGTGCTGCAGCAGGAACGAGGAACAACATCTTTAAACAACCATTAACAATTTTTGGTTTTAGGACGACCTCTCCATGGTGAACGATTTTCACCACTTTGGAGGATGTTTAAGGTCGCTGGTGTTACACGCTGCGATACCATTAATGACGCCAGATGTGCGTCAGTAACGACGTGACCCCGACGATAAAACATTAACGATATCGTCGCGTGTAAAGCCCCCTTAAGGACCTTATAACTTGGTTGTCCTAGACCTCAACTGTGGCTCCTCAACTGTGCATGTTGTGATGTAATGGTAGCACAATATCATGACATGCATTGCTGATGCCTAGCTGGTGAAAACTGAAGATCTGGAAGTGAACATCTGTCTCCTCACCTGAAGAAGAGACAACATCGAGCTGCAGGGAGTGAATAGATGACTGGGTGGGGATTTGCAGCAGAACAATTAAACACTGAGATGAATACATGTATTTTTTTTATAAGAACACTACATTTATTATTCTCTGGAGTCTGAAGAGATACAGTAATATACTGGACAAATTCAAACGAATATGCAGATTCAAGTGTTATCAGATTCACTCATCATAAATTCTACTTTGTACAACAACTAGTAAAAGGTGTAATGTTAAAAAAATATTGCTTCCTCAGCCTATTAGATTTTTAATAAAGATTTTTTAAAACACTGTCCTATACTTACCCACCCTGGGTCCAGCACTGAATCTCTGCTGCTAATCCTGTTGTCTAATATTGTCTACAACGCTGCTGTCACATCAGCGGTGCTACAACCAATCAGTGAGCTCAGCAGCTCTGCCCGAGTTCAAGGAACAAGCCGCTCAGAGTGACTGAGCTCATTGATTGGTTGCAGTACTGTAGACGTGACATCATTGTAGCAGACAAAACCAGAAACTGGGAGGGCCAATGGAGACTCAGTATTAGACCCACGGAGGGAGGACTAAAGAACAGTTTGTTTTCCTCTTTAAAGGGGTTGCCAACTAATTTTATATTCATCGCCTATCCTTAGGATAGGCCATCAGTCTGATCAGCCGGGGTCCGATACCCCGCACCTCTGGGATTGGTGGTGGCAGCAGGCAGCTGGAAATCCTCAGTTCTGGAACTGCTCTGTCTTCTGATAGTGGCTGTGGCCGGGTACTGCACATGCGTTTCCCATTCTAATCAATAGTAGGTGGATGTGCAGTACCCGGCCGCGGCCGCTATCACAAGACGGAGCAGCTCCAGAACTGAGCATTTGCTGCCGCCGCTGGGATCGAAAACAGCTGATTGGCGGGGATGTGGGGTGTCGCACCCCGGCCGATCAGACATTGATGACCTATCCTAAAGCAGGCTTTACACACTACGATATCGTTAATGATTTATCGTCGGGGTCATGTTGTTTGTGACGTACATCTGGCGTCATTAACGATATCGCAGTGTGTCACACTTATGTGCGACCTAAAACGTTCGCAAAAGCGGCCAAAATCGTTTGCTGCGGAGAGATCATCCTGAAACAAAAAATCGTTTTCTTCTAATTAGCAATGTTTTTCCTCGTTCCTGCGGCAGCACACATCGCTGTGTGTGACACCGCAGGAGCGAGGTACATCTCCTTACCTGCCTCCATCGGCAATGCGGAAGGAAGGAGGTGGGCGGGATGTTTATGTGCTGCTCATCTCCGCCCCTCCGATTCTATTGGACGGCTGTCGTGTGACATCGCTGTGACGCCGCACGAACCGCCCCTTAGAAAGGAGGTGGATCGCCGGCCAGAGCAACGTCGCAGGGCAGGAAAGTCCGTGTGACGGGGGTAAGCGAGGTTGTGCGTGACGGGCAGCGATTTGCCCGTGTCGCACAATCGACGGGGGCGGGTACGATCTCTTGTGATCTCGCTAGCGAGATTGCAGCGTGTAAAGCCCGCTTAAGGATAAGCCATCAATTTAAGTTAGATTTGTGAGGTAATTTGGGATAGTTCTCATACTTTTGCTCAGCAGACATACACCTTGTGACTATGAAAAATCTTGGCACGAAATCTCTCTGGTTCTGAGTAGCCTGTGTCTGCGAACATCTTGCTGAAGAATCACATATATTATGATTACAATTTATATTAACATTAATGGAAACATCTGTTGTCACCGCTGTCCCCTCCAGAAAGGCATTAGTGTCTTACCATCCACTTTGCTTTAAGCTTGTTGTACATAAATAAAACATGAAGATTTTGTTTAACGATTAAAAATGAGGAAATGAAACAAGTGACAGAATTACAGCCGGAGTAGGTTGTACACAGGACATGACTTTCACATTTCAAGCATTCCCAACGAGCTGAACCTTTCTGGGTCTTATGTAATCATATTGTACTGATGAACGTCAGCCAAACGGTAAAATGCATGAACCTTATACATCCTACTGTTTGTATAATTTTATTTGTAGCTGTATTCTTCAAAACCCTAATGTTTACAGGGCATATAACTGAATGTAAGATGTTGATAGGGTATGTAGTAGGGGTGCTGTGCCCCACCGTGTTCGTGTACCATGTTGTACAGTCTGTTGAATACTATAAGATGTACATGTTTGCATCAACGCCTGAAATGAGTGAAATAAACTGGCATCTGGCTATAATATGTGTGGACTTTTAGCATAACACTTTATTTACTATTTTATATTAAACTTGGTTGGGGACAACTATTTATATGTGGGGAGGTGTGTAGTAGAGGTGTTACACTCCACTGTCTACATGTACTGTGACGCCCTGGACTAGCCAGATAGTCACAAACACAACATCACACACACCCCCTCCACTGGATAGTCTACAACAGTCAAACAAAATCCTTGTTGCCTCCTCCAGGGTCTGAAGTTCACACCAGGTGGGGCGGAGCCAGGTGGCTGGCCCCACCCACCGAGCAGTTCACAGGCCTGGAGGCGGAAAAAAGCAGTTAGTCCAGTTTTGGAGTGGAGGGGTGGAGTAGTTCAGTTTTGGAGTTGAAAGTGAGAGGACAGAAACTGTTGGTGTCTGGGTAGGAGCCCAGGCACTGTCAGCAAGGTCGGCAGACGGTGGTGGCCGTCTGCAGAAGGTGGTGAAAGTCAGCGGAACCGTAGGACCGGGGATGGGCGGTGGCCCGCCGATACCGAGCCGGGGAGCAAATCTGTACCAAGCACAAAGGCATGGCCATCAGACCCTGACCAGGCTAGGAGCCGCCGACAACGATCAAATCTGATAGTGACCGGAACCCCAGGGGTTCCCTAACACCCAAGACCTGACAGAAGGCAACAGTCCACACAGTGAGGATAAAAAGCCACCGCCATAGGCTAGAGATCCAAGGGCCAGCGCCTGCAGGCAAAACGGGCTCCTTCGGTACATACACGCCGGGGAGTGGACTACCAGTGGGAAACCATCGGAGTCAATACATTCTACAACGGTGCAGGGAAAGACAGCCACCATCAACCTGTCGGGGGAGAGCAAAGACACTGCAGCCGGCTGCGGGACTCGTCCATCCAGCCGTTTGGTTTACCAGAGACTCTGTGAATCTGTGCCTGAGTGAGTACAACAGTGCCATCTGGCACTGCGCCGCGCTGCCCCTGCAACCCTGTGTCGTGGGCGGGGAGGACGCTGTCGCTGCTGCGCTCTCGCTAACGCTTGGGTCCGGCACTGCTGCGGCTGCTCGGTGACTCGAGCGGTGGGCCGGATCCGGGGACTCGAGCGGCGCTCCTCGCCCGTGAGAGAAAGGGGTGGAACCAACATCCTAGCTGCTCCCTGACATCGCTCCCGGGATCCCCGTCACCAGCAGCGGTGGTGCCCATTATCACCACGACCCATGGGTGGCGTCACGAACTATCTCCCCAAACAAACCACCCCCTTTTCACTCGTGGGCGAGGAGCGCTGCTCGAGTCCCCGGGTCCGGCCCACCGCTCGAGCCACTGAGCAGCAGCAGCCCCGGACCCGAGCGTAGCGAGCGCGGCCCCTCCGCCCGCGACAGTACCATGTTTTGAAAACAGGAGAAAAAGGAGTAATGTGCTTCAATGAAAATATTTTTTTATTTTTAATACGTGCATAAGTGCTTTATATATTAAAAAGAATAATAGAGGGTGGCGTGGCCTGGCCATGGAGGAGAGCAGACGTGGGTAACACCACTCCCGAGCTGAAGCCGGCCCCAGGACCATTCTAACTTTCAGCATACAGCCAGAAAACCCCCAATGTCGGCCAGACAGAGGGGGAACAAACGTGGAACGGTTCCAGACCTATCGACACCCTCCACCCCCGGAATTACACATTTTCTAAGGAGCTCGTCGGGCCCAGGGTATCAGCAGACTCACCTTAAGATGGCGGAGACGGCCTCTCATGCAGCTCTCCCAGCGTGCCAGGACACAGCAGGAACAGAGCGGGACACTAGGGCTCATAACACTGAAAACACAGCGGCGGTGCCAGAAATCAGCACAGAGCAGGAGCAGAAACTGAGCAAAGAGAAGACGCCCCAGACTGGACCCCATTCTGATATCTCAGGCAAGAGGGCAGCGGGGATGCAGGAGCCACATGACCTGACACCGCAGGAGGTAGGGAGACTGCAACAACAATCCAGCGGGGGGAGGGAGGAAGACACAGGCAGCAGACCTCCGGGATCAGGAGCAATAGGGGTTAATACAGCCAGTCTGCCACAGGTAGCTCCCCTGCACATATCCTTGGGCCTGCAGAGAAGCACAGGATGGCTGACATCAGGAGCTGTGGCCATGCCACACAGCTCAGTTGATAAGAGATACTGTTGCCCTCCTGAAGTTAATACACACAATAATATACAGCAGAGGAATAATGAGGAACCCACTCTGGCCCCTGATATTGATATGGATACCACCTCGTCAAGCAAACAGAATATAGCACACACAATGTCTCTGCCATCCTCCCCCGAAAGAGGACTACTCCGTCCTATACTCAGGACCCTTGCCTCCAGTTTAACAGGAGAGGTGTCACAAGGTGGCTCACAACAAGAAGATTGTGTATGGGATGATTTAAAGGCACGGATACGGACCATCCCTACCAGGGAGGAGATGGAGCATTATATTACAAGAATGGAGGCCACTTACAAGGCAGAATCATCTGCGATTATAGGAGAAATGCAACAACTGACAGAAAGAATAGAGAAATCCGAATACCGCACAGATACGGTCTCGCAACTAATTGCCACACAGGATCAAGCTCTAACTGAACAGGCCTCCCAAATTGAAAATCTGACGGATTTACTTGACGACTTAGAAAATAGAGGAAGGCGTAACAATATCAGAATTAGGGGCATCCCTGAATCTGTGGGTCCACAGGAACTCGACAGAACATTGCGCCATTTGTTTAATTCGATACTAGGCCTCCCTCCAGATGCTAAATTGGAATTGAACAGAGCTCACAGAGCATTGGGCCCAAGGCCACTACAAGGTGCTAACCCACGAGATGTCATATGCAAAGTGCACAAATATAAGAAAAAAGAGGATATCCTAATTAAAGCACGGCAGATGGGGCAAATTATACTCAGAGACACTCCTATTCTGCTTCTACAAGACCTTTCTCGTCATACTCTACAAAAAAGGAGAGTACTAAAACCTCTTCTTGATATTTTGAAGCAAGAAAACTTTCTTTACTCATGGGGATTCCCCTTCAGACTGCAGGTACGCCAGGCAGGCTCCCTGAGAGTGCTCCGCACCCTACACGACCTCTCAGAATTCTGCTCGGCCCTACGAATTCCAATGGTTCACATTTCTCCAGCAGACTGGCCCTGTGTACACAGAAGAGCTGAGAATTCATCTGACCTGATACCTCCGCTCCCGCAATGAGCCCGTGACCAGAGGAGCAGAGCTGCCCCCCGCAGGGAAGGAATCAGAAGGTCTAATACTTCATCTACACCACAGAGATGAAATAAAATGTACTATTTGGAAACCTGTTGAATATTTTCTGAGGAACTTCCCCTACAATAAGACCCGAAGAAGGACTCTTGGAACAATCTTCATATCGCCTACATTGAGCGACTGACCACCAATATGAAGGCAGTATTTCCAGGAACCATACACGTTCTATTGGTTTTTGTAATATATTATCATACATATATATAGGCATTATTCTTGCAGGATATCTGGTTATTGGTTTATGCTTAGGATTTTTATTAGATTTTTGGCTGTTGATGTCTTTACACGACCCAACAAGGGTCTACCATCTTCAGCATTTGGTCTTGGGGCCGGTCCGGCAGGGAATAGATCCCTAGTGGAAAGACCGTCACCCCTTTGGGTCTCTGCTCGCTGCAGACAGGAGTAGATATTAGTGACCCCCTTCTTTACATATATAGTTTAACACCTTATATATATTTTACATCTCCACACCTTTAACATCCTTTCCTTCCCCTTCCATCGGCTCACTCATTGAGTGCCGTACTTAGATACACATCTGTAGATCTACCAATACGTCACTCTTTTTCCCCTCCCCTTGTTTCTCTTTCCATTCTCTTCCCATCCTCCCTCTCTATTCTTTCTTTCTTTTTCTCTCTCTTCCCCTTTTCTGCTTGTCCTAACCTATTTATCTGAACCTAACCCACTAGATCTTTCCCCCTACTCGTTTCCTAGTGTTTTTCCTGCTCCCTCCCTATGGTCTGTTTCCCCCCCTCTGACCTCTGAGGTCCCTAGAGCAACATGACTACACTTAATTGTTGCTCGATTAACATACGAGGCTTTAACACCCCTCAAAAGCGTTCACAGGTCTTGTACTCTATGCATAAGAAAAAAGTTCATGTCCTTATGGTCCAGGAAACCCACTTTAAGAAGGATCATGTACCCACATTTCGGGACAGATTTTTTCCGGTGTGGTTCCATAGCACTAACCCGGAATCTAGATCCAAGGGGGTCTCCATTGCACTCCATAAACAATTGGTACATACTATAGTTGACTCAAGCATTGACGAACAGGGTCGATATGTTTTCCTTAAGCTGAAAATAGCAAACTCGCTTTTCACATTGGCAAATTGGTACCTTCCCAACACTAATCAAATTTCTTATTGCAGAACCCTTTTGGCACTACTCTCTGACTTCGCAGAGGGGACGCTAGTAATTGGAGGTGACTTCAATTTCACAATGAACTCGGCCTTGGACTCATCATCTGGACGAAACACCACTCGCATCAGAGAATTACGTACCCTGAATCGGATCCTTCACGCCCTCCGGCTGATCGATGTGTGGAGAATTTTGAACCCTCAAGGTAGAGACTATACATACTATTCCCCACCACACAATACATACAGTAGGATAGATTTTTTCTTGGTAAGCCATGGGGCCCTGGATTGGAACCCAAGTGCTGAAATAGGGTAAATCCTCTGGTCTGACCATGCCCCAGTTTATTTATCCCTACAGGTTCCATCATTTCCCCAAAGCTCGTGGACCTGGCGGCTAAACAACAACCTACTTAAGGATAATCTTTGCCTAGAGGAGTTGAAAGCCTCAATTGACTACTTTACGCAGATACACAGTTCTGACACGACTTCTCTGCCTACCCAATGGGAAGCGATGAAGTGTGTCCTACGTGGAGTACTGATCAAACATGGCTCCAGGATCAAAAAAGAAAAGGTGAAAGAGGTGGGGGAGTTGTTGACATAGATCCACGAGCTCGAAAATCTGCACAAATTAACACGTACCTCAATGGTTCTAGCCGAATTAGTCCTTAAACGGACAACTCTTAGAGACCTGCTAGATCAGAAATATTCCCGGCATAGAGAGAGGCTCCAAGGCTATTATTACACATCCTCTAACAAATGCGGTCGCCCCCTGGTGCGACTACTACACCCACGGTCCAGCACTTCTTACATTCCATGTATTACTGCTGGAGGCAACAAAAAATCCCACGACCCGACAGAAATATTGGAAGTTTTTCGGTCGTCTTACAACCCGAGATTTTAGCAGGGAAAATTGAGAGATATATTCAGGAGACGGCCTTACCCCCCCTTAGATAATCTCGTTGCCGAGGCCTTAGAGGGAGATATACTAGAATCAGAAATTTGTAATGCAATACAAAATACCCCTTTCGGGAAGTCCCTGGGCCCAGATGGGTTTACCCCAGCCTTTTATAAAATATTCAAAGACCAATTGGCCCCAATCATGACCAAAACGTTTAATTCAATCGACGAAGAGACACGGCTAGCACCACAATCTTTAGAGGCTCATATTAGTGTGATCCCTAAGTCGGGGAAAGATCCATCACTAGCTCCGAACTACAGACCTATATCTTTATTGAACATAGATCTTAAGCTTTATTCCAAGATATTAGCTGACAGGCTGGCCCCTTTTTTGCCCTCTGTTATCAACTCGGACCAGGTAGGTTTTGTTAAAGGCCGTGAGGCAAGAGATAACACGATCAAAACTCTATCCCTCATTGCCAGGGCTAAGAAAGGATTAATCCCAATGGGCCTTCTGAGCATCGACGCTGAGAAGGTCTTCGATAGGGTCCATTGGGGCTTTCTAAAGGCAGGTTTGAAGCAATTAGGTTTGGGACCCCGGTTCTTACAGAAGATTAACGCACTGTATGATAACCCATCAGCCAGAGTAAGGATTAACGGAACACTATCCTCTCTCATCGCGGTGAGAAATGGGACCAGATAAGGTTGCCCCTTATCCCCTCTCTTATACGTAGTGGTCATGGAACACTTAGCCAACGCACTGAGAGGTAATACAGGTTGGTGAAAAACACCACAAAATTGCATTATACGCTGACGATTTGCTACTATATATTTCCAAACCCCATATTTCGTGCCCAGCCATAATGAAAGAGTTTGAAAGATTCAGCCTCCTTAGTAACTTCAAGGTTAATCTTATAAAATCCGAAGCATTAAATATCTCTCTGCCACAAGATGACGTTATAAGGGCAATGACCAACTTCCCATTTAAATGGCGGTCTTCAGCCATTAAATACTTGGGCATCAATATACCGGCGGATATCTCCAAGCTCTACACGGTCAACCACCTACCACTGCTGGAGAGTACAATCAAAAACTTGAAGTCTTATGGGGGGTTAATACTATCATGGATGGGCAGGATGAACGTTATAAAAATGGACATCCTGCCACGTTTCCTATATTATTTTCAGACTATCCCCATTTCCCCTCACACCAGTTTTTTCCGTGATCTTCAATCTGCCACCATTTGATTTGTGTGGGGTAGGCTGAAGCCTAGGATTAACCTCCGCACCCTGACCCTTTCTAAGGCATGTGGTGGAGCTGGTCTCCCTAATTTTAGGGGTTACATGCATGCTGCAGCCCTATCCCGCCTAGTGGACTGGCATTTTAACAAGGACTCTAAGCAGTGGATACAGGTGGAGCAGGAGGGATTGGACACTTAGACACCTCCCATGGCTGCCCATCACCGACCTTCCGGAAGTGGGGCCATACTCAGACTTCACCAAAGATACTCATAGGGTTTGGCACACAATATCCAATAAGATATCTCCTTCACAACACATCGGTCCCCTTACACCTTTATTCTCCACACCATCGTTCCGCCCAGGATATAAACAAAGAGGCTTTTTCGGCTGGAGGGCAGAGGAGGACATCCGATTGGGGAACATTCTGATCGATGGTAAGTTACCTACCTTTCAATTACTCCAAGCTCAGCACCCGGGCAGGGGAGTGAAATGGTTGGAGTTTTTACAGCTGCAGGCCCTTATCTCTGCACTGGGGTCCAGTGGCCGAGTTCGAGACACCTGTAATGCCTTTGAAGAATTGTTTGTGAGAGAGAACCAGCCTAAACGCCCGGTTTCCCAACTGTACAGCATTCTCAATGGAGTTGGGACCTCGGGCAAACAAGGCTACCAGTTGGCTTGGGAAAGTGAGTTGAAACAACATATCTCATCTGCTGAATGGGAAAAAAGCTTTTTATTTACACATAAATTGTCAGCTACATGCTCCGCACAGGAGAAAAATTTAAAAATTTTAACGAGATGGTACCAATTTCCATCTAAGCTTCATTCAATATTCCCTTCGGTGTTGGCGCTGTGTTGGAGGTGTGGACGGGAGAATGGTACAATGACACACATTTGGTGGGAGTGTGACGGAATACAGCAGTTCTGGCAGAAAGTGCTCACGAATTACCAACTCATGACTGGGAATACAGTAGAGAACTGTCCCAAAATAACTCTCCTCTCCGTCCTGCCTCACTCAATTACATACCACAAGCGAGACATCTTACGTTTCTGCCTGGAGGCGGCGCGCTCCATCGTTAACAGATACTGGAAAACTCCCACAACTCCTCCTATTTCTGAGTGGTACATGGAGATGGCAACTATTTGTAGGATGGAGGAGCTCGCCGCCGACACCGCCGACACTAGGGACAAATTTATAAGACCTAGAATGAATGGATAATGTTTAGGGATTCACCTGACTTTCACAAACTGTTTTAATAAAGTAGATCTCAGAGGCATCTTCTTCTCACCCCCCCTCTCCCTCCTCCCACCTTCCTACTTTCTTCTTGCTACCTATTCTATGCCTTATTTTTCTCTTATAACCTTACACACTTTATGCTCTTGATACTTACTTCTAATCACATAAATACCGATAATACAGAATATCATAATCTTGATGAGTTCTAATTGCAAGTTTAACCAAGAGGTAGAGAAACTGTCATGCTTGTTCTTCCCCACTTTACATGCGGTAATCTCTACCTTAGGGATTACCATTCTTAGTTTTAGCATCTTGAACATCGTCATAATTTCTGTATGTCTGATTATACGTATAAGTATCTGTTTTGAAATTACAAGTTTGTTGATTTTATACATGTATCAGTAGCTGGGAAAATAACTGATAATTGATATGCTTCTTGAGTGTGACATCGGCTGACTGCTCTCTTTACATGACTCTTTACATGACTTTATATGCGATTTTACTTTGTTATCTTGTTAATATTTCAATAAAAATAGATTGAACATAAAAAGAATAATAGATACATCAAATAGAAGGATAATACCACGGACCAAGAGGGAGATGTTAAAAGGGCACTTACATGACCTTTCATACAAATAATCAATATATATGACAAAAGTATAAAAGTAGATCTAGGAGCAAAGTTACGGTATATCAAGAGATCTTACAGTAGAGTTTCAGTAATTGTCACTATAACAACCACACAAGGACAAAAAGAATCACTGTTGCAAATTTTTAGAGAAAAAACTCTTCTTATATTGGAGCGATTAGGCAGGAACCCTCTCAGACAAATGCCAGAACACCGCTGAATTGTAATCAATGAAAGTATGCAGGCATGGTCCCAAATATAACAGTGAGAATAATTGAATCAATTTCAGTAGAACCAAATGTTTTAGACCATGGGATCAATAAGCCATAAGGTGACAATTAAATACAGCAGTGCAAGGCATGTACACAGAGGGTCCCACTTACCGCAAAACACAGTGCATAAAGCTCCAAATGATTATAGGCAGACAGGTCAGTATGGTGAAGAGGGGGTTAATCCCTAAAAGAACTCCAACGCACGTTTCACAAGGTATGTACTGTTGCTTCGTCAGGGAGTGAAAAAGCTCTTTATGCGGCAGGTTTAAATAGCCGCCCAAAACTCGTTGCAGCTGTGTCCTGTCAATGGAATTAGGGCCCAGAGATCTCCGCTTGCTGTCATGGTGTCAGCGCATACACGGGTACGGGGACGCGTCTCCATAGCACCTGAGCATGCGCAGACACCACCCAGAGATGGCCAGAAGGAGAACAGGCCAGCGGTGCTACGCACGCGCGCGCACATCCATGACAGAGGATAAAGGTAACCAAAGTATATATAATCAGAGGGGACAGCATAATGGGATAATACTCAGAGGCAGGCATTATAAAAGTGCAGTGCAGGTACCAATATTCATGATAATACATAAACATAAGTACATCCATTAAAATGATGTGTGTCCAATCCAATCTCTGTATGAATTTCTATATGAATGTCCACAAACTGGAAGTCCTCATACGTGTCACATCAATGACCAGAGCAAGGTCCAAGCTATATAGAAGAGCAAATGAAAGAAGAAAAATGTAAGTAAATAAATAACATAAAAACATAATAAAATTAAAAAACATATTTCCCTCAATCAAAGAAGGGGAAAACCTAAATGAGGTGAGGTCGTAAGAAGGGAGCAAAGCTCAGAGCCTCATTGAGACCAGAAGGTGTGATAGTACCAAGTGTCACCATCCACCTAGTCTCACGTTGGGCCAACCTTCTTTTAATGTTGCCACCCCTAATGCCACCATGGACTACTTCAATGCCACGTATGGACAGTGATGTAGGATCACATCCATGGTGCAATCGAAGTGGCGAGGTATGGTTTTTAGAGAGGCAATATCGTCCACAGTCTGGGCCGCAGCAATGTCCCTTACGTGTTCTCGGACGCGGATGCGCAATTCATGTGAAGCCAAACCAATGTAAATCAGTGGGCATCCACAGATGGCATAATATACAACGTTTGACATGCCACATGAGATGTAATCTCTAATGTGGAATTCACGTGTGTCGTCTGCTGATGAGAAAACCAAGCTCCGCAGGACATTACTGCAGGCCAGACAGTGGCCGCATGGGAAACAACCGACGCGAGGATTCGTCAGGCCCAAAAAGCCCGATACTGGAGGAACATAATGGCTCCTGACAAGTACATCGCGGAGATTGGCCGATCTTCTGGCCGTCATCATGGGATATTTGGAGAGGGAGTCTTTCAAACAGGGATCAGTCATTAATATAGACCAATGTCGGTTAAGAATAGCCCTAATATTATGCCACTCGTGGTTAAATGTGGTAATAAACCTAACACTTGGTCCATCAGATGTATTCTTGTGTCTCGTCACAAGGAGTTGGGATCTCGGAGTGTTCTTAGCCCTAAGGTAGCCCCTCTTTATACTGCGATTGCTGTACCCTCTTTCTCGGAACCATGACATGAGATCGGCAGCTTGTTCTTCAAACTTCTGATCGGATGAACATATTCTCCTCATCCTCAGGAACTGTCCGGTGGGGACAGCGCGAATAGTGGATATATTGTGGGCAGACGAGGCATGAAGTAACGCATTGACGGATGTGGATTTACGAAATACATCTGTTTGGATGAAGTTGTTGTCATCAACCTCAATGAGTACATCCAAAAAGTCAATGCGTTTCTCATGATATTTATACGTCAATTTGATGTTAAATGGGTTCATGCCCAGTCTGCCCACAAAAGTCTCAAGCTGCTCCGCCGTACCTTGTACTTGCTGCCCAAAATTCACAAGGATGCCCTTGACCCGCCTGGCCGTCCGATTGTGTCTGGATTGGAGGGAATGCGTGACCCGGTGTGTAAATTTATTGATTTCTACCTTAGACCCCTAGTGGAATGGAAACACTTCCCTCCTATCTGAAAGACACAACGGACGTGCTGAACAGGGTCAATGGCATCCATATGGAACCTGACATGTTGATCGTAACGGCGGATATAGAATCATTGTATACCTGTATCCGCCATGATGATGGACTGGCAGCTGTTCAATTCCTCCTTGGGACCTCCAGTCGGGACAGCACGATGTGTGATCTTATTCTCTTGCTGCTCCGCTTTATCCTAACCCATAACTTCTTTACGTTTAGAGATTCATTTTACCTCCAGCAGCGCGGCACTGTGATGGGTGCGGCCTGTGTGCCCTCGTACGCTAATCTCTTCCTAGGATTCTGGGAGAGATCAATTTTTGGCGATGGGGGCGACCAAGCCGTATCCCATGTGCAGTTCTGCCTGAGGTATATAGACGACTTGTTAATTTTTTGGCAGGGTACGGCGGAGCAGCTTGAGACTTTTGTGGGCAGACTGGGCATGAACCCAATCCTAGGAACACTCTGCACCACACCCACCAGACACACCAGTGGACGGCCTGAGTGGAATAGGGTCGCCCACTTGGGGGGTTGGTTAAGGGGAGGTTAGCAGTGTCAGGAGTAGGCCAGTGTAGTGTTGGAAGTGAAGGAGAGAGGAGGTCAGGATCTGGGCTCCTTGGAGGTACTAGGTAGCAGACGTTGGTCTGGGCCTGGTAGGAGCTGGATCCCCGGTCACAGGGGATCGTGACAAGGGGCATGGCATTGTCGTGGAGGACAGCCGGCGGCCTAGTACCATCACCGGGCTGGGACTACGGCAGACAGGGTACGTGGACCGTAGGTCAGGGAGTAACTTCAGGCAACCTGACAATTCCCCCGACGAGGACGGAGACTTCAAGATCTGCTCTCAACCGGCTCCAAATTCGGGGTATTAGCGCAACGAGGGGGATAGGACTTTCCACTAAAACGGTCCAGGAAATACCAAACGTGAACCCTGAGAGCAAGCTCCCTCAGTTAGCCACACTGGGGAGCAGGACCCGACTAGTTTCAAGCTATAGGGGCCAACTAAGAAGAGAACAAGGGGCCAAGGGAAAGGTCATAGATCATCAGGCAACACCAGCAGAAATGGGACCCAAACGTGCTCACCCTCAGCGGCAGCGGTGCCCAGAACTTTGATTTACTAAGTGGTCGGTGTCAGCATTATTGGACTGAGTGAGTATGCAAGTGACCCTTACCTCCCCAACGGCGCATCCCTGTCACTATCACCGAGCCCCAGGGCATTCCCCCCTACCCGTGGAGGTGTTAAACTCCTGGCTGCCCACTCCATCGCCCCCGGGTACTCCCCAGCTGCAGCGGTGGTACTCCACCTTAGCACACACCACGTGTGGAGTCACGAACTGTAAATGCACCATCCCCTGTAAATATCCCCTTAATTGGAGTGGCCGCACGATCCCTGGGTCCGGACGCCCCTCGAGCCACCGCGGATCTGGATACGAGCAGCTCGGCTGCTGACGCAGACGCGGCACATGTCCTTCACTGCTCCTCTGGAGCCTGCTGCTGCATACAGGAGGAGGCTCCGGATGAGCTTCGCCCGCAATGATGTGTCCTTCACTGCTCCTCCGGAGCCTGCTGCGGCATACAGGAGGAGGCTCTGGATGAGCTGCACCCACGATGATGTGTCCTCCTCTGCTCATCAAAGAAACTAATGGCTATGGAAAAGGTAAATGAAGAAGTGTGCCTTAAAGTGTACCGTAGAAAACATACTTTAGTGTTGTTCCCGCTGTATGACTGCTGAAGATGTGCTGAAAGAACTTTACCTAATGCTCAGTAAAAGACTGTTGTTGAAAATATCCAAGTCTTTGTCACTGTCTCCTCTGTGGATATTTCACCAGGTTTTTGCGCCTTCATCTGAGAGCAGCATGTTGTAGGCAAAAAGAGTCTGAAACTAACCATGTTTAACTTGGATCACTATGTAGCAGAGCTGGGAGCTGTATCCTTCCATACCAGGCTCTCTGTAGAGATTGTGCATTGACTGTGAGGTTCAATCACAGCAGGGGGGATGCAGCTCTGCTCTGTGCTTGCAGATGAGTCACACTAATGTTAATCACAAAGCAATAAACCTGTTAGTGTAGGTAAACAATAGCTCTCACACAGATAAGAGAAGCAAAGTTGTATTTTCTTTTTTAACCCTTGCAGCATGCTGTCTTTAGCTTACATTGCAAAATTCTGGGGACAGATGCCCTTTAGATTTATAGCTTAAGGCTAAGACCGCACTTTGCAGTTCAATTCTGCAGCGAAAAAGTCACTGCGTGTGCGTCTCAGAACGCAGCTGAAAAAGCTGCGTTCTGAGACGCATTCTGCAGAACGCAAAGTGCTGACATTCCTGGAGAGATTTCATGCATTCTGGATGCTTTCTCTACCATAGACAGAGTGAGAAAAGCATCCAGAACGCACATTTTTCACAGAACGCACCCACTCGGCTCTGCAGCACCCCCATAGACTTGCAGCAGAGCCGAGTGGGACCGCACTGTCACTGTCATGGCTGGCTGCGGGACAGTGCCGTGCGATCAGAATGAACTCGGATAAACTTCACTAGACTTCATTGTGATCGCGTGGCTCTGTGCGTGTGCTGCGGCTTGATTTGCGGTCACACATGAAGGACTCACCTGTGATCGCAAATCCCCTGAGTGACTGCAGTGATCCGCGTGATCAGCTGTGCGTTCACTCAGGTTACTCGCGGTCACAGCTGCAGTCCTCCACCGGAGAGCGGTGGTCGCGAGTAATCTCAGTGACAGCACAGCTGATCGCGCGACTCACTTCAGTTGCTGCATGGAGCTCACAGGAGCAGCGGTGTTCTACTGCCGCTCCTGTCAGCTTCCGATGTAGCAGAGCTGGAAGCATCGTGGGACATTGCGTGGATTACGTCGGACTTGGAGGTGTTTTTGAGGGATTAATAAAGTGGTGAAAGAGGGTGTTTTTTTGTCTTTCATTCCAAATAAAGAATTTTTTGGATGTGTGTGTTTATTTACTTTAACTGACAGGTTCATCATGGAAGGTATCTCGGGGAGACTCCTACCATGATTAACCTAGGACTTAGTGGCAGCTATGGGCTGCTGCCATTAACTCCTTATTACCGCGTTTGCCACCGCACCAGGGCAAGTCGGGATGAGCCGGTAAAGTCCCGGGACTTTCATATCTAATGAATGCGGGAATTCCGGGCGGCTGCTGGCTGATATTGTTAGGCTGGGTAGCTCCCCATAACGTGTAGCTCCCCATCCGCACGTCGTTTTTTTTTCATTTATTTATTTATTTATTTTTACTGCTAGATATAGACACGCCCACTGGCGGATGTGATTGGCTGCAGTGAGACAGCTGTCACTCAGTGTGGGGGCGTGCAACCAATCATAGGCGCCGGTGGGCGAGGAAAGCAGGGAATACGTGATGGATTAATGAGCGGCCGGCTTTTTCAAAAGAGAAGAAGCCGCCACAGTATGAACGCCGTGCAGCGCCGCGTCGGTGATCGTGGATCAGTGAGTATGAGAGAGGGGGTGGGAGGGAGAGACCGACATGGGCAGAGCTAGAGAGATAGAGACATAGAGATAGAGAGACCGACCGACAGAGAGAGAGAGAGAGAGAGCGAAAGACCTGCCATTGTTATGTTAAAAAAAACATGTGGATCGCAATAATAATGCAATGCAAGCGCACTGCTTCACATTTTGGCAGCGATTTTCTACAACTCATTAATTTCAATGGGTGTAGAACGCAGCCAAAATGGTAAAAACAACTGACATGCTGCTTCTTTGAACGCATGGTTTTTGCCACAAAATATGCAAATTAAACGCAGCGTTTAGAAACGCAAAGCGCGGTCTGAAAATCAACATTTACCATTCACTTTGCTGGAAAATCAAAACGCATGCCTTTTGGCATGAAAAAGGTGCAGTTGAAAACGGACCTAAAAAGCAGCTCAAAACGCAGGTGGAAACGCAAAGTGCGGTCTTGCGGAAAAAATGCAGCAAAGTAAGAATGCTTAAAAAAATAGAAGTGTTAAGTTTATTTTGATCAATTAACAAAATACCAAGTGAATGAACAGATGAGAAATCTAAATCAGGTCAATATTTAGTGCAGCCATCTTTTGCCCTCAAAAGAGAAACATTTCTTCTAGCTAAACTTGCACAAAATTTTTGAAGGAACTCAGCAAAAAGGTTGTTCCAAAAATCTCGATGAGCTAACCACAGATCTTGTGTAGCTGTAGGCTTGTGCAAATAATCTATTTCTTCATACACTCCCAGACAGACTCAATGATGCTGAGATCAAGGTTCTATGGAGACCATATCATCACTTCCAGAACTCCTTTTAGTTTACACTAAAACTAGTTCTTAACGAAATTGGCTTTATGTCCCATTAAATTGAAACCTGTAAGATACATCCGTAATGGTACTGCATGATAGATAAGTATTTTTCTGTATTTCTCAGCATTGAGAGCACCATTTATCCTGACCAAATACCTAATGACAGTTGTTGAAATGCAGCCCCAAACTTGCAAGGAACCTCCACCATTGTATATGACCTGTGATGTGAAACTGTCTCCCACAACCTCACCTTTGTAGCAGTTTTTGGCTGTTTCTCGCCCTGTTTTAAGCCTCTTATACATCAATTTTTGTATAAATTAATGACCGTGTTTCAACCTACATATGAAAATGATGATCATTATCACCTGAATTAGTTACTTTGCGCCTGACTATAATCCTACAAAATAACTGATTTTGTACTAGTGTTCGTAGAAGAGTTGATGCCATTTTGCAGACAAAGGACTGTGGCACCAAATATTGATTTGATTTAGATTTCTCTTTTGTACATTACATTTTGTTAATAACAACATAAACTACTAACACTTCTATTTATGAAACCATTCTAAAGGCCGCTTTATACGCTACGACATCGCTAATGCGATGTCGTTGGGGTCACGGAATTTGTGACACACATCCGGCCACATTAGCGATGTCGTTGTGTGTGACACCTATGAGCGATTTTGAATCGTCGCAAAAACGTTCAAAATCGCTCATCGGTGACATGGGGGGTCCCTTCTTAAATATCGCTGCTGCAGCGTGTACGATGTAGTTCGTCGCTCCTGTGGCAGCACACATCGCTCCGTGTGACGCCGCAGGAACGAGGAACTTCACCTTACCTGCCGCCGCCCGCAATGCGGAAGGAAGAAGGTGGGCGGGTCGTTACGTCCCACTCATCTCCGCCCCTCTGCTTTGATTGGGCGGCCGCTTAGTGACGTCGCTGTGTCTTGTCTTGTTTACACAGGATGAAGTGTTCCTCAGAATGATGATCTTTTTTGCAACACAAAAGATTATTTCACCTGACGAACAAGTGTTTTGATCATTCAGCAGGTGATTGGCAGTCTGTTTATGTGAAGCCCCACAGGTGTTGTGTCGGTGCAGGTGCATTACCTTCAGGGACTCCACGTGGATGAACAGTCTGGTCACAGGTAAGATGTCTTCTTAGCATTGTCGTGACGCCACTCTCGGTATTGCGGTCAGTGGGGACCGCCACTGCAGATTGAGGGGTGCCTGGGGCTGATGGTGGGTGCAGTCAGTTGTAGTGGCCTCCCAAGAGTGAGGCAAGCCCCAGGACCCTGTGTAGGTGTGTGGAATCACAGGTTGCAGAATGACTCAGACACAGTTCAGACAGTCTTTCAGGGCTTTTACTCACAGTAGATGGCAGGGTGAGTAACCCGGGCATAGCTGGGATGAACCAGGCTGGAACCAGGTATCCTTCTGGCTGGCTGATGAGGGTGACTACCAACTCGCCTTCCTTAGCCTTTTATGTTTTTGTGGTGACCCCAACTTGAAGTCCCTACGGGAGTCACCCAGGGAATTTGCTGCTGCCTGTTCTCCCCTTGTTTCGGCCCGTTTGCTTGTAGTCTGGTCCAGGTCACTCTGGCTGCTTGCCTCCTGTGAACTATGGGCCCTCTCTTTGCTACGTGGCTGCGGAATCTGTGTTGGTATGGTGTGGGCTTTAAGGGCCCCACACCGGCAGGTTTGGCAGAAGAAAGGTGAAGCTATCTCTGCACTGGGACCTGTTACCCCTGCGGGCCTGGTACCTCCCTGGCAGTCCCCTTACTCTGCCACCCCTTTGCTCTCTCTAGCCTTGGGTGGATTTCGGGTGGCACCACCAGGTGACCGATCTCCCCCGTCGGTAGTCACTGCGCGGAAGCTGTTAGACTGCAAAAGCTCCAGGGTCTGCTCCTCACGTCTGCTCTCCCTGAGCTGCACACTAAACTGGCTCAATGCTCCTCCTCTCCTGTTCTTGCCTACGCCACCTAGCAACCAGACTCTCTACCGCACCCCTTGAGTGGATATGGAGGCCACACCCCCTCCTGGAATCTCTCAGGAGTCCACCCAAAGGTAGATGTGTGAGACCTGATTACTATGCGCCTGTGTAGTCACACCTCGGTCAGCCTTCTGGATTACCTGTATTGTACTGCCCCCAGCATGGGTGCAATACTCAGTGGTGCCTGACAAGGTCAGGGGCGCCACATTCCCCCTTAGTTATCACCAGCACATCCTCGGGCTGCAAGACAACATTTTAAAATGCATAAAACAGTAAAACATACAAAACATTATAAAACACTGTAAAACCACCCTCCACCCACAAGTCCGTTAACCCACCCAAAACCCTCTCAGGAGGCAGGTCACCGGTCCTTTTAGCAACCAGGTCTGGGCTATCTGCTTCCACAGACCTTTCCTCCAATCTTCCTCTCCCGTCGGCCGCGCCTTCAGCCACTTCTGGCAGGATGTAGAGGCGGCTTTCGTGGTCTGGTGGTTTCAGGGTATACCTGGCCTGGTGGAGCCGCACCTTCAGCCTCTTCTGGCAGGATGTAGAGACGGCCTCCACAGTTGGTGCTGACCAGGTACCCTCTTTGTGGTGGAGAGCCAGGCCCCATAAACAGGCGTGCTCCCTGGTCACAGGCGAGCCAGGCCCCTAAACAGGCTAACTCTGGTGGTTGTACCTCTGGGGTAACTATTTACACTGTGAGAGTTTGTGGCTATAGCCAGTTCATAGCCTATGGTCCTTATTTTTCAAAGTACAAAAAGGGGTTTCTCACATAAGTTCATGTGGGCACATGCTTGAACTTGAACGTTGCAGAACTTCAAACTTTAACTTGCTGTACTTTACTTTATTTCTTCACTCTACATGGACTTCTTGGTGACTGCAGGCTCCAAGACTACGTACATGCTTGGGGCCAGTACTGTCAGCTCTTCATTAGCAGAGGGTGTTGGGCTCTCTTCATCCCAGTGGGAGTACGGCAGCATTTCTGGCATCAGCTCCTCAGCCTCCTGGCCTCCCCTCCCCCTTAGTTCTCCTGAGCACTCCTCTTGCGGCAGTGCTGGGGATGGATTTTTGTCAGCAGGCCAAGGTGGTGGACTCTTTACCGTGGATGTTGCGGGAGTCTTCCTGTGGGCATGTGGAGGGAGCAGATACCGGTCCACCATCTCCTTTGGGAAATGAGCCTCTAGATCAGCCTTCAGCTTCCAGTATTGGGGGTCCTTGCCCAGCGTGAGCAGGAGGTCCAGTTCCTTGGGCTGGGGAGCGGTGTCTGCTCTGGCCTTACAGGCCAGGGTAGATGACCTTGCGGTCTTATCTTGGCAGGCCGTGCCTTGCGTGGTGACGGCCTGGTCTTGGCGGGCCGCGGCTCGCATGACGGCAGCCTGGATTGGAGTCGCTGCAGTAACCGGTTCTTGGCGGGCCGGGCCTAGCTGGCGGCGGCCTGGGTCAGCGTCACTCCTGCGGAGTGGATTAACGTCACAGCTGCGGTGGGATCTTGCTTGGCCGAGCGGGGCATCGCTGCTGCGGCCTGAGCTGGACGGGCCGGGCTGGGCGTCACTGCAGCGGCGTGGCTGGGCATCGCGGCTATGGCGGGATCTTGGCAGGCCCCACCTGGCGAGGCTGTGGCCTGGATCGGCGTTGCTCCTGCGGTGTGGATTGGCGTCGCTCCTGCGGTGTGGATGGACATGGTGGCTGCGGCGGGATCTTGGCGGGCCGAGCCTGGCGTGGCTGCGGCCTGGGCTTGGCGGGCCGCACCTGGCGTGGATGCGGCCTGGATCAGCGTCGCCGCGCCGGGCGTCTCTCCGGGGACCACGGGCATGGCAGCGGGGGTCGGGGCACTCGCGCTGGCAGGGGCATTTGATGACTCACCCCTCAACAGCATCTCCGGTGTTTGGGCGGTCGCTGCTCCGCGCGTCGCTTGCCTCGCCGTCCACTTCTCATGGGCCCGAGCGATTCCAGCCATCTCGCTGAGCTCTGCGCGTGCCTCCCGGATCTGCTGCATCACCTTCGCCTCCAGCCTCTCACACCACTGGTCCAGCTCCCAGTTCCACCAGGCAACGGAGCCCATCTCTGGATCGCTGCGTGTGAACGCCATTTTCTCTGCGTCGTCGCTGCTCTCCAGATCTTCTCTCAGTGGCAGGCTTGTCACTTCCTGTAACTCTTCTCCCAGCAGCAGACTTGTGGCTTTCTTTCCTTCCCGTCGTCTCTACATACCTCCGCTCTCATCACTTGCGAGGTCAGGACTCTGCAGGGGATCTCTGGGTAGCCACACCTCTTCGTGGGTGGTAACTTCTTCCAGTGCGGGCTTCTGTTGTTTTTCAGCGTGCTTTTCATGGTGGCAATATGGCGGCGCTTCAAACTTTTTAAGCGGACCGCCCAGGCACATGGTCACCTGTCTTTACAGGTCTAGTCCTTATCCTGTTCGTGACGCCAGATGTGAAGCCCACAGGTGTTGTGTCGGTGCAGGTGCATTACCTTCAGGGACTCCACGTGGATGAACAGTCTGGTCACAGGTAAGATGTCTTCTTAGGATTGTCGTGACGCCACTCTCGGTATTGCGGTCAGTGGGGACCGCCACTGCAGATTGAGGGGTGCCTGCAGCTGATGGTGGGTGCAGTCAGTTGTAGTGGCCTCCCGAGAGTGAGGCAAGCCCAAGGACCCTGTGTAGGTGTGTGGAACCACAGGTCGCAGAATGACTCAGGCACAGTCCAGACAGTCTTTCAGGGTTTTTACTCACAGTAGATGGCAGGGTGAGTAACCCGGACGTAGCTGGGATGAACCAGGCTGAAACCAGGTATCCTTCTGGCTGGCTGATGAGCGTGACTACCAACTCGCCTTCCTTAGCCATTTATGTTTTTGTGATGACCCCGACTTGAAGTCCCTATGGGAGTCACCCAGGGAATTTGCTGCTGCCTGTTCTCCCCTTGTTTCGGCCCGTTTGCTTGTAGCCTGGACCAGGTCACTCCGGCTGCTTGCCTCCTGTAAACTATGGGCCCTCTCTTTGCTACGTGGCTGTGGACTTTGTGGTGGTATGGTGTGGGCTTTAAGGGCCCCACACTGGCAGGTTTGGCAGAAGAAAGGTGAATCTATCTCTGCACTGGGACCTGTTACCCCTGCGGGCCTGGTACCTCCCTGGCAGTCCCCTTACTCTGCCACCCCTTTGCTCTCTCTAGCCTTGGGTGGATTTCGGGTGGCACTACCAGGTTACCGATCTCCCCCGTCGGTAGTCACTGCGCGGAAGCTGTTAGACTGCAAAAGCTCCAGGGTCTGCTCCTAACGTCTGCTCTCCCTAAGCTGCACACTAAACTGGCTCACTGCTCCTCCTCTCCTGTTCTTGCCTACGCCACCTAGCAACCAGGCTCTCTACCACACCCCTTGAGTGGACATGGAGGCCACGCCCCCTCCTGGAATCTCTCAGGAGTCCTCCCAAAGATAGATGTGTGAGACCTGACTACTATGCGCCTGTGTAGTCACACCTCGGTCAGCCTTCTGGATTACCTGTATTGTACTGCCCCCAGCATGGGTGCAGTACTCAGTGGTGCCTGACCAGGTCAGGGGCGCCACATTTACTAGGCAAGACTTTTATAAAACTTGCATACTTCGGAACGCTAGATTATAATAATCTAACAGTGTAAATGGACCCTAAATTACTAACATGATCCCAATGAAGACTTAAGGGTGCTTTACACGCTGCGATCTCGCTAGCGAGAGCGTTAGCGAGCGTACCCGCCCCCGTCTGTTGTGCGTCACGGGCAAATCGCTGCCTGTGGCGCACAACATCGCTTACACCTGTCACACGGACTTACCTTCCCTGTGACATTGCTGTGGCCGGCGAACCGCCTCCTTTCTAAGGGGGCCATTTGTGCGGCATCACAGCGACGTCACACGGCAGCCGTCCAATAGAAGCGGAGGGGCGGAGATGAGCGGAACGAACATCTCGCCCACCTCCTTCCTTCATCATTGCAGGCGGCTGCAGGTATGAGGTTGTTCCTCATTCCTGCGGTGTCACACATAGCGATTTGTGCTGCCGCAGGAACGACAAACAACCTCGCTACTGATCAGACGATTTTTGGTAAATAAACGACGTAACACAGATCAACGATTTTTTGCTTCTTTTGCGATCATTTAAGGTCGCACATAGGTGTTACACGCTGCGATGTCGCTAACGATGTCGGATGTGCATCACAAACACCGTGACCCCGACGATATATCGTTAGCAATGTCGCAGCGTGTAAATGGCCCTTTAGTGGTCAATGGTGAGTAACAAATTTGGGTCCAATTACATGGACCAACCGGTGGCACAATACGACGGTAAGCCTTTAATGATCTATGATTTAATAGCCTGTGTGTTTAGATAGTTCACAGAAGTGTGAGTCCTGTTTACATAGGATGATGCACCACTGAGAACAATTTTCTCTTGCCCTGTGCAATAGATTGTTCCACTGGATGAATAAGGGGTGCTTCACACATAGCGAGATCGCTAGCGAGATCGCTGCTGAGTCACGGTTTTGGTGACGCAACAGTGACCTCATTAGCGATCTCGCTGTGTGTGACACTGAGCAGCGATCTGGCCCCTGCTGTGAGATCGCTGCTCGATACACACAGTGCTGGTTCGTTTTCTTCAAAGGCGATGTCCTGCTGTGCAAGGACGCATTCTGTGTTTGACTCCTAGACAGCGACCTTGTTCACGACTCACGTAGGCGTGCATCTTCGTTGGTTTCCACGCCCTCTCTGTTCTGATTGGTGAT
The DNA here is from genome assembly GCF_048569485.1 of Anomaloglossus baeobatrachus. Classification (NCBI taxonomy): domain Eukaryota; kingdom Metazoa; phylum Chordata; class Amphibia; order Anura; family Aromobatidae; genus Anomaloglossus; species Anomaloglossus baeobatrachus. Next base: position 425,677,642 of record NC_134357.1, read on the forward strand.
CGCTACTGCGTTCTCATTGGACGTCTCATTGGGCATCTTCCATTCTTTGTTCTATTAACAGTTCATTTTGTAGGGCTAGTTTCACTTGTCCCTGACCGCGTGTAGCAAGCAGATCGCAATACAGTCCATTCTGCATCGCTTCATCCGTTCATCAGATATTCTGGGCGTTGTACTCTGCAAGGTAGGCATTTTTTTGAGGTCGCAAATGCATTTCCATAATATTATTACATTTATATAACACTAAACAAGTATCTATCATTGTCTTGAACATTGTGTGTTTATGCTTCTATACTTGCAAACAAATGGTATTCTATCTGTATACATGCTTTTCTATGGGCAGACATTTTAACCCCTTCATGACCGACCTTTTTTTGCTTTCCGTTTTTATTTCGCCATTCTTTTTCTGAGAGACGTAATTTTTTTATTTTTCAGTCAATATGGTCATGTGAGGGCTCATTTTTTGTGGAAATAACTGTACTTTTAAAAGAAACCATAAGTTTTACCATATAGTGTACTGGAAAACGGCAAAAAAATTCCAAATGATGAAAAATTGTAAAATAAGTGCGATAGCGTCTCTATCACAAGTTTTTACCGCTAACCATTGTTGCGCAGATGATACGTTTTGCTCACATATTATTTCATTTTGCACAAAAGTTGTGATGACATAAAAACGTCATTTTGGCGTTTGGAATGTTTTTGCCGCTATGCCGTATCGTGATCAGATTAATTGGTTTTTTTTTGCGAGATAGAGCGGCCATTCCTGAACGATACCAAATGTGTGTATATTTAAAAAATTTTTTTTTTAATTTTATATTTGGCGTATTAACATTGCCAACATCGCCATTTAAAGGATTAATCGGCACGAGCAGATAACGATTTTGCTCGTGCCTGGCAGGCACACATCTGAGCTGTGAAAATCAGCTGAGATGTGCGCTCATCGCGGCATGCTGCCGCCGGCGGACCGCAGGCAGTAACATTATGACATTTAGGACGTAATATTACTCCCTCCCTGTGGTCGTTAAGGGGTTAAGGGGGTCTCATGTGTATACAACCGTATACAGTATGTTTTGTGGCACACTTATACATGCAATTAAACGTATTTTTGCTTAAATTTTACTATGTATAGTAATAATAGCGATATTTTTTTGCTACTATTCTCATTTTTTGCATTTCATTGTCATTTCCTAGATTACACAACATGAACGATGAGGAGTGTAATCTTGTGGTGGCTGCTTTGCTGCTTGAGGCAGCTCAGCTAGAAAATAAGGCACAGAGGAGGCGTTCCAAACAAAAACGGCGCATGTGGACAAGAGAGTGGCTGCAGAAGAGGTCTGAATTCACGCACATGCAACTGGTTAGAGAGCGATTTCAGGAACTATCTACGGATGTCGGAGGAATCCTTCAAACTATTGCTGGAAACAATAACGCCAGTCATTCAACGGAAGGATACAGCAATGCGTGCTGCTGTCCCGGTAGATGAAAGACTGGCCGTCACGCTCCGTTTCCTCGCCACCGGTCGCTCGCTGCAGGATTTACACTTTTCTTCAGCCATTTCACGGCCCCTGCTCAGCGTATTAATTCCTGAGACATGTAATGCAATTTACAACTGTCTGCGCAGCTACATTCAATTTCCCAACACGGAGGAGGAATGGAGAAAGATTGCCTCTGATTTTGATCACCTCTGGCAGTTTCCTAATTGTGGAGGGGCGTTGGACGGGAAACATGTCCGTATAACTCAACCACCTAACAGCGGATCATACTTTTTTAACTATAAGGGCTATTTCAGTGTCATCCTGATGGCTTTGGTGAACGCCAATTACGAGTTTATATTTGTAGATGTTGGCATGAACGGCCGAGTTTCCGATGGGGGTGTTTTCGAGCAAACACGTTTTGGCGATCGTTTGAACAACTATTGTGTCGCCAGGGGTTAAGGAGATACCCAGAACCGGGCCAAGGGGTCGCTTCTGGAAAGGGGATCACGGTGTCGTGACCCGGTCTGTGCTCCCTGGTTCCACAATAAAAGGGGGGGGTTATGTTCGTGACGCCACCCGTGGAATGTGATCAGAGATGACCACCGCTGCTGCAGAACCTCCGGGGTGATGGAAGGCAGCTTGAGATGGGACGGCTCCCCACGGGTAGAGCCTTTTCCCCGGGGCAGTATGTTAGTCTATGGGGGGAGTGCAGGACACGAGCACAATAAACAGGCAGACTCACGGTTTTGCAGTTTCTTTGTCCTTTACTGATGATGGTATTCAGCAGAGTACTGTCCACGGAGTCTGTGAGGGGTTCAGGGTTTCTCCCACCCAGCCGGGCCGTTTTGGCTTCCTTGCCTGCACTGTGTGTCTGTGGCCTGCTGCTGTGAACTATGCAGCCGGCTGTGCTCTGCTCTGCTCCTAGGTACCGACCTGACAGGCAACTCGAGTCCTTCCTAGTATGTTCCTGAACTCTGCGCTTGTTGCTTGTGTCTGTGGTACAGGTGAAAGATCTGGAATCTTCACTTCTCTGGTGGTAACTGTGCAGTATGTAACCTGCAGTCTCGGATCCAGCATCCGTTCTGTGTGCTCCACTGGGATAATCTCAGCAATGCTCTGTCTCCCAGGAATGTTCCTCTGTGTACGCTTTCTCCTTTCCTCAGACCCTCAGCTAGGCCTGGAATTGGTCAGTGGATCCTGAGGTGAGCTAAAGCCAGCTTCCAACCTGCAGAGATCCTGTCTCCTCAGTGCTCTGCACTGAACTTCCAAACTGAAACTACTTCTGACCATTTCCTCCCCCCCAGCAGAATGTACAGGGAAGCAGCTTGGTCTCCCCCTTCTGGCCAGGAGGTCTTGGTGTTGTGTGTGGGGAGTTAACCCTTTGTGTTGTTACTGTGGCAACCCTGGGGTGCCACATTCCCCCTTAGTGAAGAACAGTACTCCGGGACTGTGAAACAAAAACAAGTTATCACAACAATTATATATATACAGAGTCTCAAAAGGAAAAAGTACAAAAACCTTAAAGCTCAAAAAGAGTCCAAAATGTTCAAAAATATATAAGTGTTCATACAGTATAGTCTCTGTAGGTACTGGGCTTTTGGTCTTAACGTTGCAATTAAATAAACATTTCAATCAACAAACACTTCTTAAAGGTGTCTCTACTCTGGTCGTAAGTGCAGTAGACCTCACGGCCCTCGGGCCACCAACAATGTGATCAAGTTGTAACTCTCCGTGCTGCCACCTTACACCACTCTTCTCTCACCTTTTCTGTACAATAAACTGTTACGGTTTTTCATATAAACATTATAACATATGTACATTTTATATGCAATTCCACATTAGTCTTTATATCTTGCTGGTATCTGACCCTGAGTACTACGCTGTGACCTGCGTACTGCTGGTGTACTGGGTGTACTTAGCATAATGGTGTGGGTGGAAGTGTACCTATTTGGTGTTTCTGGTACTTGTGAGGATGGTGGACTGACTGTAGGACTGGCAAGCTCACTGGGACCAGGAATCTGTTCTTCCTCTACGGTTTCAACTTCCAGTTCTTCATGTCTTGGGACTTCTTGTGGTATGGGTTCTGATGTTGGTTCCACCACTTGAGGGAAGGCGATCATTGGGACTACTACTGCTCCATAGTAATTTGGCCATGTTTTTGGGAAATCTCCTAAGACTGTATGGAACACGTCTTCTTCCTTCTTGACAGGTTGTACCTGTACGGGTAAGGTGACTTCTGGTGTCTTGAGGGTTTCAGGACACGGTTTGAGTTGATCTCTTGAAACGACAGCTGATGTCCTTCCTTCATCCTTACTGATGAGACACACTTTGGGATTATCCATACTGGATGGTAAGACTGTATATGGGGTGGTTTCCCACTGATTATCCAATTTGTTCGTGCGTCGTTTCCTCTTGAGAACTTGGTCACCAGGTTGCAATGGGGTTGCTAGAGCATGCTGGTTGAAGGTTCTCTCCTGTCTTCCCCTAGCTTGTTGGAGACTTTTCTCTACGCACTATTGTACTTGGCGATACTGCTGCTGACGTAGGGTATCCCAATTGGATTCTTGAACTTCCGCATCTGGCTTCAGAATTCCCATATCTAGATCAATTGGCAGTTTACCGGGCCTTGCACGCATAAGGTAAGCGGGGGTGCAGTTTGTAGAACTCACCGGGACATGATTGTACAAGTCCACTAGGTCGGGCAACTTCTCTGGCCATTGATTTCTTTCTGACTCTGGTAAGGTCTTCAACAGGTCAATCACAATATGGTTCATCTTCTCACATAAGCCATTTGTTTGGGGATGGTATGCTGTTGTGCGGATCTTTTTACAGCCATACATGTTACAGAATTCTTGGAAAATCTGTGATTCAAAAGCTGGACCTTGATCTGCAAGGACTTGTTCTGGGTAACCATGGGGTCTGCAAAAGTACGTCTGGAATGCTTTAGCTGCTGTTCTAGCTGTAAGGTCTTTCACGGGTACCACCACTAAGAAGCGTGAGTAATGGTCCACGATGGTTAAGGCATAGACATAGCCGGACCGGCTTGGTGACAACTTGACGTGGTCTAATGCGACTAGCTCGAGTGGTTGCTTGGTTACTATGGACTGGAGTGGAGCTCTCTGGTTCTGTTGATCCTTTCTTCTGAGGTTGCATGGTCCGCATTTTCTACACCAATCTTCAATTGATTTTCTCATGCCAACCCAGTAGAATCTTTCTCTTAAGAGCACTTCCAACTTTTTCCAACCAAAATGACCAGCACCGTTGTGGTAAGCTTCCAGAACCATCTTGACGTCTCTCTTGGGCACAATGATCTGCCAGACCAACTCATGTGTTTTTGGATTGGTGTGCCTTCTACAGAGCTTCCCTTGGTACAGGAACAATTTACCTCTCTCTTTCCAGAGATGTTGCGTCTCAGCTGGGGCATTCTGATTAGGGTAAGCACCTTGTTGTGTAAGTAGTTCTTTCACTAGCTTCACAGCTGGATCACTGTCTTGTGTGTCAGCCCATCCGTGGTGTGCTAATGGGTTGAGAGTTGCCTGCTGTTGTTTTTGGTAGACACTTGGTTGATACTGTCCCACCTTAGGACGGTGAAAGGCCGGCAGCTCAATTTCTTCCAGTCCCTCCGGTTCCTTTTCCACGTTCCCCAAGTGTGGCATCCGGGATAAGGCATCTGCATTCCCATTCTTGTGGCCTGCCCTGTACTTGATGACAAAGTTGTAGTTTGACAGTCGGGCTATCCATCGCTGTTCCAGCGCACCTCATTTTGCAGAGTCCAGGTGGGTCAATGGATTGTTGTCAGTAAAGATGGTAAATTCTGCAGCTGCCAGGTAGTGTTTGAAACGCTCTGTTACAGCCCAAACTACTGCCAGTAGTTCTAACTTGAAGGAGCTGTAATTCTCTGGGTTTCTTTCTGTAGGCCGGAGCTTCCTGCTTGCAAAGGCAATAACTTTCTCCTTGCCTTCCTGCTTTTGAGACAATACTGCTCCCAGTCCTACGTTGCTGGCATCCGTGTACAAAATGAAGGGTTGATGGTAATCTGGATATGCCAGGATCTCTTCTCCTGTCAGTGCCCACTTCAACTTCTTAAAGGACTCTTCTCTCTCATCACTCCACTGGAAAGGAGGATTTCGGGCTGCAGACTTCTTTGACTGTCCTACCAGGATGTCTTGTAGGGGAGCTGCTAGCTTCGTGAACCCTTTTATAAATCTTCTATAGTAGCCTACCAGTCCCAGGAATTGCCTCACCTCTTTCACGCTGGTGGGTCTCGGCCAATCTCTGATCACGGTAACTTTTTCAGGATCTGGTGCTACCCCTTCTGAGCTCACGACATGTCCCAGGTACTGTACCCTTGGCTTTAGAAGGTGACACTTGGATGGCTTGATTTTCATGCCGTATCCGGATAAGGCTTCAAACACTTCTGCCAGGTCTTGTAGATGCTGTTCATAGGTCTTGGAGTAGACTATGACGTCATCCAGGTACAGGAGGACAGTTTCAAAGTTCTTATGTCCTAGGCAGCACTCCATCAGTCGCTGGAAGGTTCCAGGTGCGTTGCAGAGTCCAAACGGCATACAATTGAACTCACAGAGGCCCATCGGCGTGGTGAACGCTGTCTTCTCCTTGTCAGCCTCTGCCACAGGAACTTGCCAATACCCACTAGTCAGATCTAGGGTGGAAAAGTAAGTAGCGGATTTTAATGCAGCCAATGACTCTTCTATCCTAGGTAATGGGTATGCATCCTTGTGTGTAATGCGGTTGATCCGTCTGTAGTCTACACACATCCTCATGGTCCCGTCTTTTTTCTTAACTAGCACTAGTGGGGCTGCCCAGGGGCTACAACTGTCTCTTATTACCCCTGCTTCTTTCATTTCTTTGAGCATGTCTTTGGCGCATTGGTAGTGAGCCGGTGGTACTGGTCTATACCTCTCCTTTATGGGTGGATGGTTACCTGTGGGTATAGTGTGCTCTACCCCTTTGATCTGCCCAAAGTCTAATGGGTGTTTGCTGAATATTTGTTCATATTCTTTCACTACCCTGTATACTCCATGCTTTTGATGGGAGGGTGTAGAATTGGTACCTACATGTAGCTTTTGGCACCAATCCTCCAGCTTTCCCTCTGAGCCATTGTCCTCCGCCTGATTTGACGGCTTCAAGGGCTCAACGGTGGTGATGGCGTTGTTATCAACCGTATATAGCTTAGCCATGGTAGCATACTTAGGTAGGGTGACCTCATCTTCCCCACAATTTAGAAGGCGTATTGGCACTCTCCCCCTGTGTACCTCAACTATTCCTCTGGCCGTCAGTACAGTGGGCCTACTGTCTGAGTACACGGGTTCTACCAGGGCCTGATAGTCTCGCCCTCTGATGCCTATTGCGGCTCTACACCAGACCAGCATTTCTGTTTTGGGAGGAATTACAATAGGTATTGGGTCACTTACCCTTGCACTGCCAATTTCACCTCCTGACATTTCTACCTGCTGCTTCAGCATCAAGGCTTTAATTTCCTTCTGCAGGAGTCTCTGTTGCCCAGGTTTGGCAGTCTCGACGATCTGCTGCAAGACAGTAATTACCTCTGCAAAACAATTTTCAATTACATTCATTCCTAGCAGCATAGTTGGTTCACGTTCTCGTCGGTCAACATCAACAATGATAATACCCTGATTCTGCAATTCTACTCTCTCTCTACTCTCTTAATGGTCATTTCTCTGAAACCAACCTGTGGTACTAATTCACCATTGCTAGCCCATATATTCAATGCAACATTAGATGGACCACTGCTAACGTCTGAATCAGCCCAGTACCTCTTATAAAGGACATGCGGAATTGATGATATTTGGGAACCAGTGTCCAGCAAGGCGTTGAGTGGAATGCCATCCAGCACGATGGGGATGACTGGACGTCCCCCCACATACTTGTCGTGCCAGGGTGAAGGACCTTGAGAGTTCATTCCTGAGGAGCGGCCCGCCTCCCCAGGGGATCCCCATTTAAAGCACATTCACGGGCAAAGTGACCTGGCTCCTTGCAACGGCGGCAAATGGGCTGTCCATCCGGCTGGTAGCGGTCGCTGGGTCGTCCTCTCGTCGCTTGGTATCTCCTAGGCCTCATCCACGGGACATCCTCCTTGCTGGTCGCCAGCTCAATCTTGGGTGCAGACTTGGATCCACGCAGCTCCTGGACGATTCTAGCCATGGAAGCAACAGTGTCCGTAAGGGCTTCAAGCTTTTGATGTAGAGCCTCATTAGTGATGGGCTCCAGGTGGTTAGCAACAGCCGCTGACATGGCCGATGTCACCGGCACTACTGGCTGCTGGGGTGCCACTGTAAGGTGTTGAACAGAGTCTATATCCTGCGGCTCCTCCACCTGCTGGAGGCGGATGGCTCTATCCTTTAGCTGGGCAAATGTTAGTCCTGGATCCTGGATCACCATCATGCTCAGTTGTCCCCGGTGGGAAGGGGATGAGAGTCCATCCAGGAATTGGTCTATCAGCAGCTTATCTGCTCCAGGGGCTAAGGCAGGTTCTGCTAATTTAAGTGCTCTGAGCGCCTCCTGCAAGTTTAAGGCAAAGTCTCTTGCGCTCTCTCTAGGTTTTTGCTTGCATCCAAAGAACCTCATTTTAGCCCGGCTGCCAGCAGTGGATTCAAAAGCTGCTTTTAGTCCAGCTATTATATGCTCTACAGTGTCCTTTGCATCATCCGGCCAGGATGTAGCCTCCCGCTGGGCATTGCCAGTTAACTGTCCCATAAGCATACCAACACGCTGAGCTTCTGTCAGGGGGTACATGCTGTAGTAGATTTTTAGCTTTCCGATAAAGTCATTAAGTGTGTTGGGCTCACCTGAGTACTGCGGCAGCCACACTGCACCCGGGGTGTACGGCATCAGGAACGGCATGATAGGTGCCGCTGCACCGCCGGGTACAACAGCGTCTCCCTGCTGCGACATCTTTGCGCCCCCTTAGTTAATTTCACCAGTCTTCTTGACAGCAAGCCTGGGACACTTTTCTGCGTTTTCGTTCGGGTCGCAGCACCTCCTCTGCAAGCGGTGGGCGGAGTCTTAGTTTAGGCGCGATGTTTTCCCGCGCGTAGCAGGTAATGGCGTGATTAAAGATGGCGCCTGGAAAATTTTACCAATGATGTTTTTGGATTTTTCCAGGTATCTTTGCAAAGTTTAAAGTACGTTCTTTGTTGCAACAATTCACAGGGCAAGTCTTTTATGCGATGCAATAAGTCTTTACAGGCACACGTCACCCGGGTTGCAGCCGGGTCCAGTCCGCATCCTGTTCGTGACGCCAAAGTTGTGTCGCCAGGGGTTAAGGAGATACCCAGAACCGGGCCAAGGGGTCGCTTCTGGAAAGGGGATCACGGTGTCGTGACCCGGTCTGTGCTCCCTGGTTCCACAATAAAAGGGGGGGGTTATGTTCGTGACGCCACCCGTGGAATGTGATCAGAGATGACCACCGCTGCTGCAGAACCTCCGGGGTGATGGAAGGCAGCTTGAGATGGGACGGCTCCCCACGGGTAGAGCCTTTTCCCCGGGGCAGTATGTTAGTCTATGGGGGGAGTGCAGGACACGAGCACAATAAACAGGCAGACTCACGGTTTTGCAGTTTCTTTGTCCTTTACTGATGATGGTATTCAGCAGAGTACTGTCCACGGAGTCTGTGAGGGGTTCAGGGTTTCTCCCACCCAGCCGGGCCGTTTTGGCTTCCTTGCCTGCACTGTGTGTCTGTGGCCTGCTGCTGTGAACTATGCAGCCGGCTGTGCTCTGCTCTGCTCCTAGGTACCGACCTGACAGGCAACTCGAGTCCTTCCTAGTATGTTCCTGAACTCTGCGCTTGTTGCTTGTGTCTGTGGTACAGGTGAAAGATCTGGAATCTTCACTTCTCTGGTGGTAACTGTGCAGTATGTAACCTGCAGTCTCGGATCCAGCATCCGTTCTGTGTGCTCCACTGGGATAATCTCAGCAATGCTCTGTCTCCCAGGAATGTTCCTCTGTGTACGCTTTCTCCTTTCCTCAGACCCTCAGCTAGGCCTGGAATTGGTCAGTGGATCCTGAGGTGAGCTAAAGCCAGCTTCCAACCTGCAGAGATCCTGTCTCCTCAGTGCTCTGCACTGAACTTCCAAACTGAAACTACTTCTGACCATTTCCTCCCCCCCAGCAGAATGTACAGGGAAGCAGCTTGGTCTCCCCCTTCTGGCCAGGAGGTCTTGGTGTTGTGTGTGGGGAGTTAACCCTTTGTGTTGTTACTGTGGCAACCCTGGGGTGCCACACTATGACCTGCACTTGCCTCACAACTCACAGACTACTGGCGAATTTAATTTTGTTTTTGTTGGGGATGAAGCCTTCCCGCTTCATTCAAATCTTCTAAAACCGTATCCTCAAAAAAATCTTACAGAGCAAAGGCGCATTTTTAACTACAGATTGTCACGGGCACGGCGGGTAGTGGAAAATGCTTTCGGGATAATGGCCAATCGATTCAGAATTTTTCACACACCCATTAACATGAAACTAGACTCAATAGACTCTGTTATTTTGGCATGTTGCGTGCTGCATAATTTCCTTCGCCGTCGAGATACTGATAGCTACTGTCCGTCTGGCTTCGCGGACACTGTGGACCTAACCAGTGGGGAAGTGCTGCACGGGAATTGGCGCACAGACGGTCCTGCGATTGCAGGACTTGAGCCTTGTGCACACGGCAGAAACCCCGATGATGCAAAGACTAGCCGAGAGAAGTACTGTGACTATTTTAACGGCCCTGGTGCTGTTAGTTGGCAGCATCAGATCATATAGTGGCCTTCTGATGTAATTTATATTGTGAGTGTATGTTATTAATGTTTCTGAAATAAAGTATACTACCGAGGAGATTTACAAATTTTTGTTTATTCTTTGACTAGTACGACTATGCACACAGCATTCACTCCTGCACAGGCGCTTAATAGATAGACACGTTTACACATACATATTGATATACATTACTAGTTACCGGCCCCGTGTCAGCAGCCTCGGGCAGTTCCATTCGTTTCCCCCTCCAGGGCTGGTGGTCTCTTTCCTTTTCCTCTGCACTGCCGTTTATAAACAGCATGCAGAAATAAGTGAATAGTGCCCCCCAGCGTCTGAAAATCTCGGTGGTATAAAGGGGTAGCTGAGATAATGGATATCATGATTCAGGCCGTTTATTCCTGTCCGCGCTCACATGATCACCGGTATGCACCATAGCACGATGATCATGTTACAGTAAATGACAGCGCTGTTAAAAAAATATTTATCTCCCATCTGGCATGAACGTGTCAGATGGGAGATAAATGTCCTCCACCGGTCCACTATGGTCCCTCTGATTTCTGTTGCATGTGCCATGACACATTCGACCGAAAACTAATCCCCAGCCCATGCGCTTGAGGTAAAAGGTACATAGTTTATCAGGAGAGCTATACTACTTTTCCAAATGGAGGGATTTGATTTTCTAGTTGCCCTGTTGAACGACTTTCAAACATGAGAGTCCGTAAAATGGCTCATTTTACGATCGCTTGTGGTAACTCTGCTGAGTCACGGTTTTGGTGAGGCAGCAGTGACCTCATTAGCGATCTCGCTGTGTATGACACTGAGCAGCAATCTGGCCCCTGTTGTGAGATCGCTGCTCGTTGCACACACTTGCTGGTTCATTTTTTAATCTTTGCACTCCCGCTGTGTGTGACAGCGAGAGAGCAAAGATCTGAATGTGCAGGATGCACGGAGCCGGCGTCTGAAAGCCTGCTGTAACCAATGTAAATATCTGGTAACCAGGGAATCCCCTTCCTTGGTTACCTAATATTTACTTTAGTTACCACCATCCGCCGCTCTCACTGCCAGCGCCTGCTCCCTGCACGCAGCCAGACTACACATCGGGTAAAATTATAACCCGATGTGTACTCAGGCAACGAGTGCAAGAGAGCCAGCGCTAAGCGTTGTGTGCTGGTAACCAACGCAAATATCGTGTAACAAGAGCTTTTTTACCCGATGTTTATGTTGGTTACCAGTGTCCGCAGCTTCCAGACGACGGCTCCGTGCAAGCGCAGCATTGCTTCAACATCGCTGCTAGCTGGTGGGCTGGTCACTGGGTCGCTGGTGAGATCTGCCTGATTGACAGCTCACCAGCGACCATGCAGCGACGCAGCAGCGATCCTGATCGGGTCACATCGCTGGTAGGATCGCTGCTGCGTCGCTATGTGAAGGTACCCTTGTGCTTTGTTGCACTCCTGCAGTGTGTCCCACCCCCCCAGCAGTATTTATATGTACCGCAGTTATGCATGTGGCTACAGTGTGTGGAAAACTGAAAGGTGGACCCCTAGAGTCAATTACCATGGTGGGCTCCAGACTCCCCAGACCGACCCTGCTGACACCCATTATATCTATGCATGTGTATAGATGGACACAGCCCAATACAAAACCAAGTAGGCCTGCTTATAACTATCTCAAGAATTAAGCAAAACGTGCGTCAAGTGATAAACAAAACACATTTTATTACAAACCAAAACAAAAATAAAACTCTCTCTCTCTCTCTATATATATATATATATATATATATATATATATATATATACACACAAGTCTAAGAAATTAAATAATTAACAAAATAAAACTAAAATTAACTTTTTCATAAAAATTATGGAAAATGAAAAGTAAACCGACAAGAAGCATCATGCTTCATAGTGGTTGTTTGATGTGGAATAACCTTGCCTTGGCGGTGAATTTAGATGGGCTAGAAATGACTGGGGCATAAAAGAGCACTCTGGAGTGGGGTGCAGAAGAATGTTTCCTGGAGGCCCCATCCTCCGCACAGGTGTGCTGTGCAATGTATCTGGCATTTGTGGCCATAAGGGTTGTGGACCTGGTCCACGGTCTAGCCTGGTTGTTGCGGTCAGCGTTGTTGTCTCTTCCAGGTTACCGGCTGCGGCTCGACTTAGCGTTTCCAGTATAAGTCTTTCCGCATGACTTCTTTGACTGGCGTCCAACTTTTGCAGTCGATCTGCTGTCATCTTTGCAAAGAAGTCCATACCGGTATTGGACTGTTTTTCTAAAATTTGGCTTGCCAAAGAAATTAATTGTTCGGATGATGATGGTGTGGCAGCCTTTCTTCGGATATTTCGCTGCCGCTGTGGTTGTGGTTCAGTGGAGGGCGAATTTTCTTCTAAATTTGCCTCCCCACTACTTTCCGCCACACCCGGGATGTCACCACTAGATTGTGTCGCAACTTGGGAACAGTCCTGCAGGACAACAAAACAGAAAATTTAAGTTTCAGATAAACCCATCAATTTTCACAAACTAGAACTCACAACCCCATCACGAAAATGATACCCCTTTAGAGATATACAGTTAGCATGCAATGGTAAAAAGGAGTGTGGTGGCACAAGTAGTACGAGATATTACATGACATTCAATAGTATGAGAACAGAGTGCGGCTAAACTTGAAAAGTGTACAAGGCTGTATATTTACAATTAATCACAATTAATCAATACAAAATAAATCAATGACGTGCATCCAAAGCTTACATGCTTTTCATCGGGAAGAACAGAAGGTACTTACATCTTCATCATCTGTCAGTGCCTCTGTGTTGGTGGGCCCAAAAGAACATACAGATGCCCGTGGTAACTCCTGGTTGCGGGTGAAGTCCATTAAGTTAAAGTACCACAGGGAGGGCACATAAATGTCATCTGTACCACATCCTGACCTTTTGGACCGCTCAATCTTGTTTAGTTCCTTCTTAAATACAGTGCGGAGGCCCTGGATGTTTTTGCGCACCATCGTCTCATCCACCTTCTCAGATGGGTCATGCTGCCGAAATAGGGCAATTAATTTTGCGTATGCCTCCCTTTTCTTGTTCCGGTTGCAATAGTCCGGCGATTTAACTAGCCAAAGGCAGTGAAAGGAGTGATACAGCTCAATCAGCTCCCGTATAAATTCTTGGCTATTGTATGACATCTGTAATTTATAAAAAAAAAAAAACACACAAAAAATAAAACCATGTAAATAAAAGTACACAACTAATGATGCAAGTATGTTCACAAATACAGCCCACGAGTACAGGTGATTCCACATGTATTTGAAGCAAGCCCAAAATGGGAAATCTGGGTGCTGTGGGTAAGATAGCTCTATCCTGTCAAAGTTATATGCCCCTAGTTTTATCTTCAAAAATTACCAGGCAAGCCTGCTCCCATGACATTGAGTGAGGAGGGAGAGACAGCAGGTGGCTCCTGCTGGTGCTCCGCCTCTGGTGGTGGCTCCAGCTGTCGCTCCGGGTCTGGTGGAGGCTCCAGCTGTGGCTCCGGGTCTGGTGGAGGCTCCAGCTGTGGCTCCGGGTCTGGTAGAGGCTCCAGCTGTGGCTCCACGTCTGGAGGTGGGTCCTGCTGGGGCTGCTGGTCTGTAGGTGGGTCCTGCTGGGGCTGCGGGTCTGGAAAAAAGCATACCTTATAATATTTTCACATGGGGGTAACTCACAAGAAGTACTCTTGTGGTACTACTCATGTGCTGTGTCTCATGTGGGCGGAATTACTCATGTGGTACTACTCATGTAAAAGAGCCGCCATATACTGTGCAAACCAATGTTAACACTAGTGCTGAGCGGACCCGGACTGTAAACGTCTGAATCCGCAAGTTTTTTGCGCTATCCCTGGGGCCGGACCCTATTGACTTATATGGGCAACGGATTCCGGAGCGGATCGGACTCTTTTAGTAAATCTGTCAGTGATATCCCCAGGGCCGGACCCCATTGACTTATGGGCACCGGATTCCGGTGCGGATTTGACTCTTTTTTTTTTAAATCGGTCAGTGATTCGCCGACCCCGGATTATTGGCTGTTCGATCAACTTTAGTTAACACCACTCACCAGGTTGGGGCTGGCTCTGAGAACGGATGCTGGCAATGCGGTTGCTTGACCTGTACCGCAGATCTGCCAGCTTCTTCCTTATTTGCGTTGTTGAACGCTGCACCCCAAATTTTCTAAAAAGGCCAAGACTAATCCTGCTCAGCACTGCCTTCTTGTGGAGGACAGGATGGTCATGGTGTCCAGCACAGTGATAATCTCTCCTGTCCATGGTTGTAATGAGATAAGTCACTTCTGCCTCTCCCCATGCTGAAGATCGGCTTCTGGACGCCATATTTTTGCAGGTCACACCAACAACACTAGACCCAAACAACAACACTGGGAAAACCCGCCCCAAATCAGCGTCGTCCAATAGAATTATAACGTCGACGCAAGGGACTTGTGTGACGCAGCTGCGTTCTCTACGGGATACCTGAAAATCAGTGACTCTAGGCAGTTGAATATTAAGTCACCGCCCAGTCACAACGCACCTACAACCACCAATAGGAGTGGAGGGGGCGCGGAAACGGTGCACGCTATGTTACAAATCAAGATTAGAATCGTGCTATGTGACATGGTCCCTGCGACCGCTGAGATCGCTGTGAAGGTCGCCGTATCCTTCCTGCGTCGCTGTTGAGATCTGCTTGTTTGACAGCTCAACAGCGACTATGTAGCGATGGAGCAGCGATCCTGACCGGGTCAGATCGCTGGTGGGATCGCTGCTGCGTCGCTATGTGTGAAGGCACCAGTTTTGTTCTTTCATCCGGTATTTGGTAGCCTGTTTACACTGAAAGATATTTGTGAAACAAGTGTTTTTAAAAATGAAAAAGTGCTGCCTGATGGAGTCAGGGTATATAAAAGTATATAAAGTGATCAAATACCTGGTGGGAATTGGGCTGTGATTGAAGTTTAAGACTACAAGAGTGGTGGATGGTGGAAATAGTACCTAAGGCCTGTTTCACATGTCAGTGATTCTGGTACGTGTGTGCTTTTTTTTAAACGTACCAGAATCACTGACATACGCAGACCCATTATAATGAATGGGTCTGCTCACACATCAGTGATTTTTCACTGCACGTGTCTCTGTGCGGCGTACCCGCGTGTCCGTGATTGCCGCACGGAGACATGTCCATTTTTTTCTGGCATCACTGATGTCCCACGGACCACGCAGTGGTGTGGTCTGTGAAACACGTGCCAGAAAAAAACGTGCTTTTAAAATAAAAATCATTTTTACTCACCCGGCTCCAGCGATGTCCTCTGCAGCTCATGCAGCTTGCTGCTTCTGAGCCGGCTCATTACTGTCGCGCATATTCATGATGCACGACACAGCCGACCCGGAAGCAGCTGCTGCGGGGGTCATCGCCGGCCGGATACTGCACCGCGGGAGCGATCAGCACCATGGAGAGCGGGAGCGCGCACAGGTGAGTTAATCTCTAAGTGCAATCACGGGCCACGGAGAACGGAGCCCGGATTGCACTTAGACAACCCACGTGATTCACGGCACACGGAGGGACATGTGCGTGTTTTACACGCCAGTGAAAAACATCAGTGTTTTTCACTGACGTGTGAAACGGGCCTAACAATAAGAAGAAGTTCTGCTCAGTAATCCATGAATGGTAATGGGTAGGTGTGTCGCGGGCGGAGGAGGGGACGCTGCGCTCTCCCACTGCTCGGGTCCGGCTGCCGCTGCTGCTGCGGCCTCTGCTGATCGGTGGCTCGAGCGATGGGCCGTATCCCGGGGACTCGAGCGGCGCTCCTCTCCCGTGAGTGAAAAGGGGATTGGTTTTGGGGATTTATTGTCCGTGACGCCACCCACGGTTGTGGTGATTGTGTGGACACCACCGCTGCTCTGTATGGGGATCCCGGGAGTGGTGACAGGGAGCAGCTTTGTTGTTATTTCTCCCCTCCGTGGGTAGGGGGTTGGTTGTCCCGGGGCCCGGTGATGGGGTAGGGGTGGATGCCAGGCCGGGTGCGGGGCCTGGTGAGGTGCAGGGTCGCGGGGGCAGCGCTGTGCCGTACGACACGGTGGTACTCACTCAGCCTGAGACGTTGACACAGTTCTCGGTAAAACACACGGCTGGAAAGATGGTTCCCACGGACGGCTGCTGTTGCTTTTCCCCGGTAGTTAACGGTGACTGTCTCTTTCCCTGCATTTTGTGAAATGTTGGTAGCGATGGATTCCCACCGGTAACCCGCTCCCCGACTTGGATATGGGCCGGAGGAGCCCCTCTTTGCCCGCAGGCGCTGGCCCTAAGAAACTGGTGCCTTGGCGGTGGCGGTGTCTCTCTCATACGGTTGGACTGTTGCCTTCAATCGGGACTTAGTTGTTTGGAGACCCGGAGGTCCCCTTCACTGACGGATTTGGCAAATTCACGGCGACTCCTAGCCTTGCCGGGATCCGAAAGGCCCCTGCCAATGGTGCTGGCTTCTCTTTGTATACCGGTCCGGTACCGCCGGGCCACCACCCGTCCACGGTCCTTTCGGCAACCTCCGATCAGCCTCCACTGCAGACGGTCACCGCCGTCTGCTAACCTTGCTGTCTCAGTCCGGGGCACACACTCGGACCAACTTCAGGCTTTCAAACTGTCACTTTTTTCTCTTTCCACTTCAACTCCTCTCACTTGCTCCTCTACCACTCTCCTCTAACTTCAACTTCAGCACCCACTAATCTGCCTGGTTTTCCCGCCTCCAGGACTGTGAACTCCTCGGTGGGCGAAGCCAACCGCCTGGCCCACCCCCTGGTGTGGACATCAGCCCCTGGAGGAAGGCAACAAGGATTTCAAGTTTAGCTTAGGTGTACCTAACCGGGGTGTAGGGTGTGGTGATGTCATTACCTGTGACCATTGGCTTGCCCAGGGCGTCACAGGTGTCTTTTGGATGAAAGGATAGGAGATCTGATCTATTTAAGAGGTCTGTGTGGTGTGCTGTGGGTGAAAGACTGCTCTGGGTGGGAGAGATGGTGGTTCCCAGATGTTACAGCGCCAAGCAACCGCTGCTTCCTGCGTTGCTGCTCACACGCTGCTCTTGTCAGAACTCCTGCCAGTGTGACGCCCTGGACTCCAGGGGTCACAGAATAACACCACATACACACACACCCCCTCCCCTGGTTAGGTACATCAGTCCAACAAAATCCTTGTTGCCTCCCTCCAGGGTCTGATGTCCACACCAGGTGGGGCGGAGCCAGGCGGTTGGCCCCACCCACCGAGGAGTTCACAGGCCTGGAGGCGGGAAAAGTGGAAAAGTAGTCAGTCAAGTTCAGGAGTTGAAGTGGAGAGGTGGAAGTGAGAGGAGCAATAACTGTGTGTGTCTGGGTTGGAGCCCAGGCACAATCAGCAAGGTCGGCAGACGGTGGTGGCCGTCTGCAGGAGTTGGTGGAGGTCAGCGGAACCGTAGGACCGGGGTCGGGCGGTGGCCCGCCGGTACCGAACCGGGGAGCAGATTGAAACCAAGCACCAAGGCAGGGTACTCAGACCCCGACTAGGCTAGGAGCCGCCGTAAAGGTCAAATTCTCTGATTGCGGTCTGGACCTCAGGGGTTCATTCCCAACCAAGTTCCGTCAGAAGGCAACAGCCCAACCCATCCGGATAAGAGCCACCGCCAAGGGCCAGAGATCCAAGGGCCAGCGCCTGCGGGCAACCGGGCTTTCCCGACACGTACACGCCGTGGAGCGGACTACCCGTGGGAAGCCATAAGAGTCAAATACACATAAGTAGGTGCAGGAAACGACAGTCACAATCAACCCGTCCGGGGAGAGTGAGAACACCGCAGCCAGCTGCGAGCCCCGTCCATCCAGCCGTTTGGTTTACCAGAGACTCTGTCCTTCTGTGTCTGAGTGAGTACAACAGTGCCATCCGGCACCACGCTGCACCGCAACGTTGCACCCGCGCCCACGCTGCCTCCCCGTATCGGCACCTGCACTTACACCTCCTCCCTACTCCTCAACCGTGGCCCCGGGACCAACAGCCCCTACCCACGGAGGGATCAACACCTCAGCTGCTCTCCGCCATCACTCCCGGCATTCCCAGTCACCAGCAGCGGTGGTGCCCACTATCACCACAACCCGTGGGTGGCGTCACGACCGACATCTCCAAACATCCCACCACTAACCTCCCCTTTTCACTCGTGGGCGAGGAGGCGCTGCTCGAACCCCGGGTCCGGCCCCGTGCTCAAGCCACCGAGGAGCAGAAGCACCGGACCCGAGCGCCAGCGATCCCAGACGAGCGACGTTCCCACCCCTCCGCCTGCGACACCTGCCCGCCCATAACAGTTTGGGCTCCGAGGTCATCCATGACAGCCACCACTCAGTTTTAGGTAAGGCCTGTCTCGTCTCCTCTGTTCTCCCTAGGGTGCCCCACAGGCACTCACAGTCTATAGTTTGTACTGCTACCATAACATCTGGGAACCACCATCTCTCCCACCCAGCGCAGTCTTTCACCCACAGCGCACCACATACGCCTCTTAACTAGGTCAGATCTTCTATCCTTTTATCCAAAAAACACTAGCCATTACCATTTGTGGATTACAGAGCAGAACTTACTCTTCTTGTTAGGTTCTATTTCCACCATCCACCACTTTTGGACCTGTGACACCCTGGACTCCAGGGGTCACAGGTCACAACACTCACCACATACACCCCCACACTAGAAAGGTACCATCAGTCAACCAAAAAGACATGATTGCCTCCCTCAGTGTTAGACAGGCACATCAGGTGGGCGGAGTCAGGCAGAAAGACACGCCCCCCGAGGAGTCTGCTGACCTGAGGCAGGAAAACACAAGCAGATGAAGTTAGGACAGTGGAGTGGAGAGTTGGTCCAAAAACAGTCAGGCAGGCAGACGGCAGTGGCTGCCTGCAGGAGACCGGGAATACGACCAGCGGAATCGTAAGGGACCGGGACAGGGTAGTGGCCCGCCGGAACCGAACCGGGGAGCTAACAGGATACCGGAGCAACAGGCAGGGTACTCAGACCCCGAACTAGGCTATATGCCACCACCATAGTCGAATTAACTGATTGCGGTCTGGACCTCAGGGGTTCATTCCCACCAATGTCCCGTTTGAAGGCAACAGCCCAATCCATCTGGATAGTAGCCACCGCCAGAGGCCAGAGATCAAAGGGCCAGTGCCTACGGGCAACAGGGACTCCTACGACACATACACGCCGGGGAGCGGACTACCAGTGCCCAGGCACAGTGGTCACACTACAAACACAGGTGCAGGAGAAAGGTGGACATTGCCAACCCGACTAGGAAGCTGCAGCCGGCTGCAGGCCCGTTCATTCCTCCGTTTGGTTTAGCCGGTAACTCTGTGTGGTTTAATCGTGAGTACACCAGTGCAATCAGGCACTGAACCGCGCTGCACCGCAACACAGCACCCTGCACCCCGGCCCTCGCACCACCGGGCCCCGGGACCAACATCCCCTACCCACGGAGGTGTCAACACCTAGCTGCTCCACTAAACCGCTCCCGGGAGTCCCCGCACCTTCACCGCAGCGCTGGTGTCCACCATCACTACAACCCGTGGGTGGCGTCACGAACAATCGTCCCAAAACCAAATACCCGCACCCCCCGTGTGTAACGCCAACTCCCCTTGCAGAGCGACGTGACGCCCGGGTCCATGAGAGGCTCGAGCCACCACCCGTAGAACGCGAGCACAGATCCGAGCGGCTCGGCGGCCGCAGCCAAGGCCGCGGGGCGGTACACATCCACCCTCCATAAGAAGCTTGCAGATCTCTGTGAATGACAGACATTAAGGCAAGCTATCTTCACTCATTTAAGCACACATTTACCTACAGTATAAACATACTGTATTACTTATTTCCTTTCACAGGACTACTATTGCAATTGCTCTTGTAGTCTTCAACCTCAATCACAGCACACTCCTTACCAGGTAACTGATCACTTTATATACCTTTATATACATTGACTCCATCAGGCAGCGCAGTAGCACTTTTTCGTCTCTTCCCTGACAGGTTGTAAAAGTACAATGTATACTACCTGCGGCTCCTCACAGCACCCCATTGAGTACCAAGAAGACGATCTCCATTACTATTTTAATACCAATTTTTAATTTATTTTTCATTTTTTAACTTAACTAATAAATTCTATAAGATTTTATAGCATCTAAGTGTTTTTGGTTCGTAATTTATTCCCCCTACTCCCCTCCTCCTTCCTCCCCTTTCCCTCCTTATCTTCACCTCCCAGGCCGTTCAGACCACCAGTGTTTTTATAAAAATGTTTTTATGAACGCTCATTCACGATTACCTTTTAGTGTAAATGCAGCTTAAGTGTCCATACAATTTATAAGAAATTGGTGAGGTATCCCCTCCACACAGGTCATACATTAAAGGGGTTATCCGGCTTCTTTGACATTTTTTTTTTAATTTCCCTATTGGGCTACAGTGGGGCAGGTAAGTAGATAGAGACCACTTACCTGCCCTGCTGTCAGCCCCTCTCCCCCGGCTCAGAGCAGGGCCATGTTGATTGTTGACATGCAAATGTGGAACAGCATGTCGCCTCCCTGCTGGGCTGTACAGTGCGAGGAGTCACCGCCCCCGTCCCTGCACCCTCCCACACATTCCCCCGCACCTCTTTTACTCTCCAGTAACCTCCCCCTGCACTGCTGTGGGGTTTGTGACCTGGGGGAGGGGCCTGGCGGCAGCTGCCGTGGTGTCAGCTCCAGCACCGGGCCCCCTGCTCAGGATCACACATTCAAATGTACCAGCATCGCAGATCACAGATCACAGATCACCGATGCCGGTACATTTGAAAGTGCTGATGAGAAGCAGCGCAGCGCTGCTTCTCATCACTGTCCCTACGGCTGTCTGTGCTCTCTTCAGCACAGCGGTGACGTCACTACTGTGCTGATATGGCCAGAGCACAGACAGCGCGCGAGCGTGCAGGAGCGGCGGGGACCGAGGAAGGGTGAGTATGTATTCCACATGTGTTCCCGATGGGGATGGGGATGGGGATGGGGGGGGGTTGCAGAGCCATATGTGTGCGTGTGCAGAGCCATATGTGTACGTGTGTGGTGCAGAGCCATATGTGTGCGTGTGCAGAGCCATGTGTGTGCGTGTGCGGTGCAGAGCCATATGTGTGCGTGTGCAGAGCCATATGTGTGCGTGTGTGGTGCAGAGCCATATGTGTGCGGTGCAGAGCCATATGTGTGCATGTGCGGTACAGAGCCATATGTGTGCGTGTGCAGAGCCATATGTGTGCGGTGCAGAGCCATATGTGTGCATGTGCAGAGCCATATGTGTGCGTGTGCGGTGCAGAGCCATATGTGTGCGGTACAGAGCCATATGTGTGCGTGTGCGGTGCAGAGCCATATGTGTGCATGTGCGGTACAGAGCCATATGTGTGCGTGTGCAGAGCCATATGTGTGCGGTGCAGAGCCATATGTGTGCGTGTGCAGAGCCATATGTGTGCGTGTGCGGTGCAGAGCCATATGTGTGCGGTACAGAGCCATGCGTGTGCGGTGCAGAGCCATATGTGTGCGTGTGCGGTACAGAGCCATATGTGTGCGTGTGTAGAGCCATATGTGTGCGGTGCAGAGCCATATGTGTGCGTGTGCAGAGCCATGTGTGTGCGTGTGTGGTGCAGAGCCATATGTGTGCGTGTGCGGTGCAGAGCCATATGTGTGCGTGTGCGGTGCAGAGCCATATGTGTGCGTGTGCGGTACAGAGCCATATGTGTGCGTGTGCAGAGCCATATGTGTGCGGTGCAGAGCCATATGTGTGCGTGTGCAGAGCCATATGTGTGCGTGTGCGGTGCAGAGCCATATGTGTGCGGTACAGAGCCATATGTGTGCGTGTGCGGTGCAGAGCCATATGTGTGCGTGTGCGGTACAGAGCCATATGTGTGCGTGTGTAGAGCCATATGTGTGCGGTGCAGAGCCATATGTGTGCGTGTGCAGAGCCATGTGTGTGCGTGTGCGGTGCAGAGCCATATGTGTGCGGTACAGAGCCATATGTGTGCGTGTGCGGTGCAGAGCCATATGTGTGCGTGTGCGGTACAGAGCCATATGTGTGTGTGTGCGGTGCAGAGCCATATGTGTGCGGTGCAGAGCCATATGTATCCATGTGCGGTACAGAGCCATATATGTGTGTGTGCAGAGCCATATGTGTGCGTGTGCGGTGCAGAGCCATATGTGTGCGTGTGCAGAGCCATGTGTGTGCGTGTGCGGTGCAGAGCCATATGTGTGTGTGAAGCCCCACAGGTGTTGTGTCGGTGTCGGTGCATTACCTTCAGGGACTCCACGTTGCTGGATCTCCGTCACTGGTAGGAAATCTTCTTGTTTTGATCGTGACGCCACTCTCAGTATTGCGGTCAGTGGGGACCGCCACTGCAGGTTAGGGGACGCCTGGGGCTGATGGTGTGTGCAGTTAGTTGGAATAGCCTCCTGAGAGTGAGGCAAGCCCCAGGGCCCGGTGTAGGTTTGTAGTACCACAAGTCGCAGAATGACCACACAGGCAGGATGTCTTTCAGGGTTTTTACTCACTTCAGGTGGCAGGGTGAGTAACCCGGGCGTAGCTGAGATGAACCAGGTAGGAACCAGGTATCCTTCAGGCTGACTTTATGAGGGTGACTACTGACTCGCCTTCCTTAGCCCTTGGTGGTTTGGGGTGACCCCGACTTTGAGTCCCTATGGGGGTCACCCAGGGAAGATGCTCCAAGCCTCTCTCCCCTTCTTGTTTGCCGTGTGCTTGTTCCCCGGACCAGGCCACTCCAGCCTCTTGCCTCCTGTG
Organism: Anomaloglossus baeobatrachus; assembly: GCF_048569485.1. NCBI lineage: Eukaryota > Metazoa > Chordata > Amphibia > Anura > Aromobatidae > Anomaloglossus > Anomaloglossus baeobatrachus. The sequence goes on from NC_134357.1 coordinate 425,700,685, forward strand.
ACCTATGGGCCCAATCTTGCGGTTACGTGGCTGCGGCTTTTGTAGTGTTGTGGTGTGGGCTTTAAGAGCCCCACACCGGCAGGTTTAGCAGGGAAAGGTGAATCTATCCTCGCTTCGGGATCTGCCGCCCGGTTGGGCCTGGTGCTCTCTAGCAGTCTCCTTACTTCCCACTCCGTGCACTCTCTAGCTGAAGCTGGCTTTCAGGCAGCACTCCTAGTTGACCGTTCTCCCCCGTCTGTAGTCACTGCGCGGGCGCTGTTAGACAGCATCAGCCCCACAGGTCTGCTCCTCACTGAGCCCTATGGAGTTCTCTGCTCTAACTGACTCACTGCTCCTCCTCTCCTGTTCTTGCCTACGCCACCTAGCAACCAGACTCTCTTACCACACCCCTTGAGAGGAGATGGAGGCTTTTGGCCCCCTCCACTATTCCAGTGAAGGTCAAGGCTTTTCCCCCTCCTGGGATCCCCAGGGGTCCTCTCATGGGTACATGTGTGAGAGCTGATTACTATGCGCCTGTGTTCCACACCCCTGTCAGCCTTCTGGATTACCTGTGTTGTACTGTCCCCACCATGGGTGCAGTACTCAGTGGTGCCTGACCAGGTCAGGGGCGCCACATTCCCCCTTAGTTATCACCAGCACGTCCTCGGGCTGCAAGACAACATTTTAAAATGCATAAAACATTAAAACATGGTAAAACATTTAAAAGCACCAGGTATCAGACATCACCACCCTCCACCCACAAGTCCGTTAACCCACCCAAAACCCTCTCAGGAGGCAGGTCACCGGTCCTGTTGGTAACCAGGTCTGGGCCATCTACTTCCCCAGACCTTTCCTCCAATCTTCCTCTCCCGTTGGCCGCGACTTCAGCCACTTCTGGCAGGATGTAGAGGCGGCTTTCATGGGCTGGTGGTTTCAGGGTATACCTGGCCTGGTGGATCCGCGCCTTCAGCCTCTTCTGGCAGGATTCAGAGGCGGCCTCCACAGTTGGTGCTGATCAGGTACCCTCTTTGTGGTGGTGAGCCAAGGCCCCATAAACAGGCGTGCTCTCTGGTCGCAGGTGAGCCAAGGCCCTTTTCTACGGACGGGCCCCCCTGGTTGCAGACGAGCCAAGCCCCTAAACAGGCTGGCCCTGGTGGTGGTGCCACTGGTGTAACTATTTACACTGCGAGAGTTTGTGGCTATAGCAAGTTCATAGCCTTAAAGTTTATTTCTCACAATAGTTTTTGTGGGCACATGCTTAAACGTTGCAAAACAAAACTTTTCAAAACTTTAACTGGTCAAAACTTCTTACTTTACTTTACTTTACTCCTCTTTTTCACTAGGGCGAGGGCACGTTGGGCACTGGCACCTGTGACTTTCCTGCTCTTTGTCTCTTTCTTCATCTGTAGGATCTTTATCTTTCCTTTCTTGGTCTTCATCTGTTTCTACATCTGGTTCTTTATCTCTATCTTGTCTTTCTTGTCTTTCTTGTCTTTCTTGTCTTTCTTGTCTTTCTTGTCTTTCTTGTCTTTCTTGTCTTTCTTGTCTTTCTTGTCTTTCTTGTCTTTCTTGTTGCATGGGATGGCTGTAGGGTTTGTTGGGACATAGCGTTACGTCAAGTGCGTACAATCCCCTTTCACCTTGGTGCATGGTAAACTGTACCGAATCTCCCATTTTCAGATTTCTGCAAGGGTGTCCTCTTGGCAGATGAGCGTTCACATCTCTGCGGTTTACAAATATCCCTTCTTTTATTCCTGGTGCTACGATAAATCCATAGCCACTTCTCAGATTAAAGTCTTCCACTATGCCATAACACAGGGGTTCTCTAGCCTGGGCTTTGGACTCTCTCAACATACGCTTCTCCTTTAGGTCTCTGGCGGTGACTGCTCTCTGTTCAGGAGACTGTGGTGCTGGAGCAAACTGTGTTCTTCTGCGCCGTGTCTTGCGGGCTGGATCCATGCCTGTGGGCTCCCAGGTGAAGCTCTTAGGCAGCTCTTCCTCTGCAGAGGGGGTCAGGTCCTCCTCGTCCCAGCGGGAGTAGGGCAGCATCTCCGGCTCTGAGTAGGAGTCTGCTGCGGCTGGCGTCGGAGTTAGCCCTTCTGCCTCCTGGCCTCCTCTCCCCCTTAGTTCTTCCTGGCACTCCTCTGATGGCAGGACTGGGGATGGACTTTCTCTTGCTGGCCCAGGCGGGGGACTCCTTGGTGTAGCTGCTGCAGGAGTTAGCAGGAGACTCTTTGGGGTATGCGGAGGGGGTATGTACTGGCTCACCAGCCATTGTGGAAATTTGGCCTCCAGGTCAGCCTTCATCTGCCAATATGCAGGGTCTTCACCCACCGTGGGCTGCCTATTAGGGACCTCTGTGGACCGGGGAGCGGTATCTGCTCTGGCCTTACAGGCCAGGGTAAATGCTGAGGTAGTCTTTCCTTGGCGGGCCGCGCCTGGCATGGCGGCGGCCTGGTCTTGGCGGGCCGCGCCCTGTATGGCGGCGGCCTGGTCTTGGCGGGCCGCGCCTATCATGGCGGCGGCCTGGTCTGTGCGGGCCGGGCAGGGCATCGCTGCGGCGGCCTGGTCTTGGCGGGCCGAGCAGGGCATCGCTGCGGCGGCCTGGTCTTGGCGGGCCGCGCCTATCATGGCGGCGGCCTGGTCTGTGCGGGCCGGGCAGGGCATCGCTACGGCGGCCTGGTCTTGGCGGGCCGCGCCTATCATGGCGGCGGCCTGGTCTGTGCGGGCCGGGCAGGGCATCGCTGCGGCGGCCTGGTCTTGGCGGGCCGAGCAGGGCATCGCTGCGGCGGCCTGGTCTTGGCGGGCCGCGCCTATCATGGCGGCGGCCTGGTCTGTGCGGGCCGGGCAGGGCATCGCTGCGGCGGCCTGGTCTTGGCGGGCCGAGCAGGGCATCGCTGCGGCGGCCTGGTCTTGGCGGGCCGAGCAGGGCATCGCTACGGCGGCCTGCTTCAGCGTCGCCGCACCAGACGCCTCTTCAGGGACCGCGGACGTGGCAGCAGGGGTCGGGGCACTTGCGCGGGCCGGGGCATCATTCGACTCACCCGTTGTTGGTAGCACTGGGGTCTGCGTCGTCGCCGTCCCGCCTGACACCCGGCGCGCAGCTCTCCCTTCATAGGCCCGAACCGCCGCGGTCATCTCCTGCAGTTCCATCCGTTCCTCCCGAATCTGCTCCACGACCCGGGTCTCCAGCCGGTTGCAAAACTGGGCCAGCTCTCGGTACCACCAGGCAGCGGAGCCTGGTTCTGGGTTCCTGCGGTCAGACGCCATTTCTTCTGCGCCGTCTTCTGCACGGTCTCCCAGCAGTGGACTCTTCGCTGCCTCCTGTAACAAGCTGTCCAGTTTCTGCTCTGCCTCTTTCAGCAGCTCCTCTCCCAGCAGCAGGCTTGTGGCTTCCTTTCCTTCCCGCCGTCTCTCGACGCTTCCACTCTCATAGCTGGCAAGGTCAGAACTCTGCAGGGGATCTCTGGGTAGCCACACCTCTTCGTGGGCGGTAACTTCTTCCAGCGCGGGCTGCTGTTGTTTTTCAGCGCGCTTTTCATGGTGGCAATATGGCGGCGCTTCCAATTTTTCAAGCGGACCGCCCAGGCACATGGTCACCTGTCTGAACAGGTCTAGTCCTTATCCTGTTCGTGACGCCAGATGTGAAGCCCCACAGGTGTTGTGTCGGTGTCGGTGCATTACCTTCAGGGACTCCACGTTGCTGGATCTCCGTCACTGGTAGGAAATCTTCTTGTTTTGATCGTGACGCCACTCTCAGTATTGCGGTCAGTGGGGACCGCCACTGCAGGTTAGGGGACGCCTGGGGCTGATGGTGTGTGCAGTTAGTTGGAATAGCCTCCTGAGAGTGAGGCAAGCCCCAGGGCCCGGTGTAGGTTTGTAGTACCACAAGTCGCAGAATGACCACACAGGCAGGATGTCTTTCAGGGTTTTTACTCACTTCAGGTGGCAGGGTGAGTAACCCGGGCGTAGCTGAGATGAACCAGGTAGGAACCAGGTATCCTTCAGGCTGACTTTATGAGGGTGACTACTGACTCGCCTTCCTTAGCCCTTGGTGGTTTGGGGTGACCCCGACTTTGAGTCCCTATGGGGGTCACCCAGGGAAGATGCTCCAAGCCTCTCTCCCCTTCTTGTTTGCCGTGTGCTTGTTCCCCGGACCAGGCCACTCCAGCCTCTTGCCTCCTGTGACCTATGGGCCCAATCTTGCGGTTACGTGGCTGCGGCTTTTGTAGTGTTGTGGTGTGGGCTTTAAGAGCCCCACACCGGCAGGTTTAGCAGGGAAAGGTGAATCTATCCTCGCTTCGGGATCTGCCGCCCGGTTGGGCCTGGTGCTCTCTAGCAGTCTCCTTACTTCCCACTCCGTGCACTCTCTAGCTGAAGCTGGCTTTCAGGCAGCACTCCTAGTTGACCGTTCTCCCCCGTCTGTAGTCACTGCGCGGGCGCTGTTAGACAGCATCAGCCCCACAGGTCTGCTCCTCACTGAGCCCTATGGAGTTCTCTGCTCTAACTGACTCACTGCTCCTCCTCTCCTGTTCTTGCCTACGCCACCTAGCAACCAGACTCTCTTACCACACCCCTTGAGAGGAGATGGAGGCTTTTGGCCCCCTCCACTATTCCAGTGAAGGTCAAGGCTTTTCCCCCTCCTGGGATCCCCAGGGGTCCTCTCATGGGTACATGTGTGAGAGCTGATTACTATGCGCCTGTGTTCCACACCCCTGTCAGCCTTCTGGATTACCTGTGTTGTACTGTCCCCACCATGGGTGCAGTACTCAGTGGTGCCTGACCAGGTCAGGGGCGCCACATGTGCGTGTGCAGAGCCATGTGTGTGCGTGTGCGGTGCAGAGCCATATGTGTGCGTGTGCGGTGCAGAGCCATATATGTGTGTGTGGAGTGCAGAGCCATATGTGTGCGTGTGCGGTGCAGAGCCCGATGTGGGGCTGTTATTTGCAATGCTGTAGTGATACCAGGTCAGGTGCTGGGGAAGAATACTGACAGGGAATGTGTGTGCAGGGGGTGGGCAGGGGGCGAGGGTGGACACTGGGGTGAGGCTGGACACTGGGGTGGGTGGTGACAGCTCTGACTGAGGTTTTGCACAGGAAGTGGTCAGTTTGCTGGATCTGAATGTAAACAAGAAGCTGCAGAGAATAAAGGGTGAATTCAAGAGGAACAAAAGTTAGAAAACAAAAAATAACAATGTAGGTGTGATTTATATGACAATACAGCACAGATTAGCTTACCAAAAATTTTTGAGTTTATGTCGGACAACTCCTTTAAAGGAGTTGTCCGACATAAACTCAAATATTTTTGGTAAGGTAATAAGGTAATCTGTGCTGTATTGTCATATAAATCACCCCTACATTGTTATTTTTTGTTTTCTAACTTTTGTTCCTCTTGAATTATCCCTTTATTCTCTGCAGCTCTTTGTTTACATTCAGCTCCAGCAAACTGACATCTTCCTGTGCCAAACCTCACAGTCAGAGCTGGCACCGCCCGGCCTCAGTGTGCAGGCCCTACCCCTGCCCTCCCCCTGCACACACAGTCCCTGTCAGTATTCTGTCCCAGCACCTGACCTGTTATCACTCTAGCATTGGAAATAACAGCCCCACATCGGGCTCTGCACCCCACACTACATAGGGCTCTGCACCCCCACACACACATTGGGCTCTGCACCCCACACACACATCGGGCTGTGCACCCCATACACACATCGGGCTCTGCACTCCACACACACATCGTGCTCTGCACCCCACACACATATCGGGCTCTGCACCCGACACACATATCGGACTCTGCACCCCACACACACATCGGGCTCTGCAACCCACACACACATCGGGCTCTGCACCCCACACACACATCGGGTTCTGCACCCCACACACATATCAGGCTCTGCACCCCACACACACATAGGGCTCTGCACCCCACACCATATCAGGCTCTGCATCCCTCCCCTCCCCCCCCACACACACACATATGGCGCTCTGTATCAACCCCCCCACCATCGTTTTGCACCGACCCCCCCACTATCGTTCTGTACCAACCCCTACCCCCATAGAGAACACATGTTCCGTTTTTTTCACGGATGCATCTGTGTGGCATCCAAGTGACATCCGTTCGGTTCCGTATACGGTCCATGTGTCATCCGTGTACCTTCCGTTCTTTTTGCGGACCGCAAACAACGGAAGCAGCAAGAAAGATAAATAGATGACTAGATATAGAGATGGATAGATAGATATAGAGACAGAGAGATAGAGGGATGAATGAATGAATGAATGAATGAACAGAGGGATAGATAGATACTGTAGCTAGATAGATAGCTAGATAGATAGATGAGAAAGACATATATAATGTCCTACCCCCCTGCATATTCTAAGCTGGCACCCTTTAGTGACTTTCATGTGGCACTAAAGGGTGCTTAGCCTTGTATTTAGCCAAATAGCCAAAAAATAAATAAATAAATAATTAAAAAAAAAACAAAAAACGACGTGGGGTCCCCCCTATCTTTTGTAGCCAGCTAGGGTAAAGCAGACGGCTTCACCAATTTATTGACAAGAACAATCAAATCCGGGTCCGGCGTAATTCAATAAGGGGGATCACACGACGATTCATACCATAGTCACTGTCCCAGTCAATGAAGAACAGAATGTTCCCCATTGGCTGGGAGAGCAGTGCAGTGACCTGAGCTAACATCAATAGGTCAGCCCAGGTCACTGCAGGGGATGATGAGCACTGCTGTCAGGAGGTTAGATGAGATCATTACCTGCTGTGACGATCTCCTGCACTCCTGACGTCAGCGCTGTCACTGCCTTCTATGCCTGCCGTATTCTCAGCGAAGAATCGCGGGAGCCCGTGACGTCACCGCTAGTGAGAGTCTCAGGCTGCCCGTGAGAGGTGATGTGAGAACGCGGCGGGCATAGAAGGCAGTGACAGCACTGACGTCAGGAGTGCAGGAGATCGTCACAGCAGGTAATGATCTCATCTAACCTCCTGACAGCCGCGCTCATCATCCCCCCGCGGCTGATCGCGCTATTCCCTTCATTAGCTGCGTGGAGGTGACAGGAGCGGCGGTGTCTTCTGCAGCTCCGGTCACCTTCATGCAGCACAGCTGGATGCGACGCTGGACCATCCTGGAGTACGCCGGACATGGAGGGCTTTTTCGGGCTTATTAAATTGGTGAGCAAGGCAATTTGTTACTATTTTTTTTTTCTAATAAAGGATTTTTTTGGGTTTGTGTGTTTATTTACTGTAATTTACAGATTAATCATGGAAGGTATCGCGGGGAGATGCCTGACATGATTAATCTAGGACTTATTGGCAGCTATGGGCTTCCAATAACTCCTTATTACCCCGATTTGCCAACGCACCAGGGCAAATCGGGAAGAGCCGGGTACAGTCCCAGAACTGTCGCATATAATGTATGCGGCAATTCTGGGTGGCTGCTGACTGATAGTTAGGCTGGGGGGCTCCCCATAACGTGGGGCTCCCCATCCTGAGAATACCAGCCTTCAGCCGTATGGCTTTATCTGGCTGGTATTAAAATTGGGGGGACCGCACGCCGTTTTTTTTAATTATTTATTTATTTTACTGCACAGTATAGACACGCCCACCAGCTGCTGTGATTGGGTGTAGTGAGACAGCTGTCACTCAGCGTGGGGGGCGTGTCTGACTGCAACCAATCACAGGCGTCTGTGGGTGGGGAAAGCAGGGAATACGAGATTGATTAATGAGCGGCTGGCATATTCAAAGTAATTGTTGCCGCGTATTCTCTGCACAGCTGTTCCTCACCGCGCTGGTGATCAGGGAGCGGTAAGTATGAGAGAGGGCTGCGCACTTCAGTCACTCGGGGGATTAGCGGTCACTGGTGAATCCTTCACAGGTGACCGCTAATCAGTACGCGGCACACAGACAGAGCCGCGGCATGACAATGAAGTCGGGTGAAGTTCACCCGAGTTCATTCTCATCGCGCAACTCTGTGTGCTGTCAGCCGACATGTATCAACGACATTGTGCAACACACAAACGGACATTCCACACGGACATTCCACACGGACATTCCACGTACACATACACGGGCATTTTACACACAAACACGGACATTTTACATGTACACACGGCTCGCATACGCCATCACACGGATGCCATACGTACCGGAGAAGCGCCCCAAAAAAACGGAACACGGACCCGAAAAACGGACCATGTCACACGGACGTTTTTTTTGCGGAAGTGTGTTTTAGGCCTTTAAGAGTTGGTATCTTCTATATTGCTGGCTTATGTTTGGAAATCTCAATTAATGGAGTGAATGGAGCAGAATTCATGTACATTTTATTACTACGTATTCTATTCTCCATAAAGGTCAACTTTTATGAGATTCCGCAGTAAATAGGACCAGCGCTTTGTTTACAACTCCCCGCAATGTTTTTTTTACAATTGATTTGGGAAGGTCCGCTGTTCGCACCGCTGCATTGTTATCTACTGCATTGTACACACCACTTTAGAAATACAAAGCTTTTCTGCAGGAGGTTCACAACAGCGTAAAGTAACCTTGAGAGTTGGAACAGAAAGCAGAAGTTCATTGCCAAATATCTGCGTTACAATTTTATCACCCAAATATGTTGAAGTAAGATGAGAAAAAAGAAGTCTTTATATTGTATTCAAGGAGCCCTCCTCCCCCATAGACCTGATGTAGTATAACATACTGAGGCTGAGCGGTGTAGTGTTTGTTTCCAGCGTCCAGGGTAAAGCAATCGTAGCGCCCCTGAGGCTTCAGTGGCCACAGGGTACTGCATCTCCCTTAAGATGTAGTACTCATCCCGGGTAAGGAGAGGTTAATCACTGGTGTTTGTCACATTCACAAACTACAAACAGTTAGGTGCTTTGCCACCGGGGGGATCGCCTGGGGTAGATAGGGGGGTGGCCATCACGAAGCATGGGAATTTCCTGGTCACTAGGACAGCCACCTGGGGGGCGAGCACCACTTGGGGAAAAAGGAAGGAGCATCTCTACACATAGACAATTAGCCTTGGGCACAGCTTGGGGTGAGGAGCACAGTCGGGACTTCAGTCCAGGCACATTTTCTCTCTCTAACTAACAAAATTATCCCAATGAATGCTAGATAATCAATACAATAAATATCTTTATTGATGGCAACGTTAAAAACAACAATGACACAATACCATTGTAAAATACTAATGCAACCACATCATTAAACTGCTTCCCTAGAAACCTTATACCAGACCTGTAGCATGCTTAATAATGTTTAATGATGTGGTTGCATTAGTATTTTACTGTTATGATGGCATAAAGGACCATATCATTATTCTAATATTATTGACTGTTGATGTATAAATTAATTTTTGGTCCCCATATACCTTAATAATTTATTGTATACCTTATTTTCCTGCCTACTGATGAATTTTATGTAGGTTTTAATTTGTATTGTGTCATTGTTGTTTTTAACGTTGCCATCAATAAAGATATTTATTGTATTGATTATCTAGCATTCATTGGGATAATTTTGTTAGTTAATGCTGGTATATCCTGATGAGATGATACTTTAGAATTTGATAAATAGTGGTCAAACTTCTAATTTTGGGTCAACATTTTCTCTCTCTACCTTCACACTTCTGGGAGCACTACAAAACCCGTGACTTGGAGCAAGCTGCTCGGCCCGGGTTCTCACAGCTACACGGAATTCCAGGGTCTGCGGTGAGTGCAGGAAACAACCGCAACCCGTTCCATATTCCACCTACACCGGGATTGGAGGGACCTCGACCAGAAAGGACTCACAGTAGGGACATCGGCGGTGACCTCAAATTGCTCGGGATCGACTTGGGTCCATCACGGCGGTGACCGGATTCTCCCAGGTAAACCAGGACTGTGAGTAAAGAAAACCTTGAACCCGCAGACACTGTGTCCTCCTGTCCTTGCCGGCGCCATTGCCCCGCGCTTCTGTGCCCGCCACCACTACAACCCTCATCATTTTTCTCGGGGCCCGCTCCACCTGTAGGGAGCAGAAACATCTTAGCTGCTACAAGCATCCGCCCTAGAGGACAGCGACAGCAACGGCGGCTATTCCCTGGCCGCTTACTGCAGGTGGCGTCACGAGACAAAACCTCTACCATCATCCCATCCTCCATCCTTTCCCCATTTTTTATTGTACACCTCGGGTCCACGAAACCGGGTAGTGCCACCTGTGACATTCCCCTGACCCGACATCACTAGACCCGGCGACGATTAAACAAGTTAACCCCTTGCCCTGTGGGTGCTACACAAGTATTTTGTGCTTCCTAACCTGTGGACCATTAGCACTCCTTTGACCTCTTAGGTTTTTTTTCTGCTTTTTGCTGAAAAATAAATATTTACAAATGAAGTTATAGATTGTGATCATATATACACCGTGTGCAGATTTATTAGGCAAGTTGTATTTTAGAGGATTTGTTTTATTGTTGATCAACAACTATGTTCTCAATCAACCCAAAAGACTCATAAATATCAAAGCTTAATATTTTTGGAAGTTGGAGTGTTTTTTTTTTTAGATTTGGCTATCTTAGGAGGATATCTGTTTGTGCAGGTAACTATTACTGTGCAGAATTATTAGGCAACTTAATAAAAACCAAATATATTCCCATCTCACTTGTTTATTTTCACCAGGTAAACCAATATAACTGCACAAAATCTAGAAATAAACATTTCTGACATGCAAAAACAAAACCCCAAAAAATTAGTGACCAATATAGTGTCACACTCCCGATGCCTCGGCACCAATCCTTACCCACTGATCCGGTCGCACCATCCCGGCACAGCTCCGTACCCACTGATCCGGCCTCACCGTCATTGCACCGCTCCTTACCCACTGATCCAGTCCACGTGTCTGCCGGTCATGGCTGCCGCTCCCGCTCGTGCTCTCCTGTGTCCTCTCCCCAGTCTCATGTGTCTGACTCTGAGTCCTAGACTCATGCTTCTGTATAGGGTCGGGCCGCGCCCACTCACCTGGTCTTATGGGCTCAGCACTGCTGAAGCAGGATATGACATGAGGCTGTGCTGGGTATATAAGACTGGCCTTTCCATGTGGGCGGGGCCTGATCAACGTGTCTTGTAAGCCTTGTCTTGAAAGCTAGATGCTCAGGTCCCTGGTGCCGTGTCCTGTTATCAATACTATTGCCTGACATTCCTACCCAGCACCTGGGCCGGATTCCTGCACTGTTTCCAGGAACTCTGAAGCCCCAGTGACTCTGTTCTACCCGTCCCCTGTGGGACGCTGTCCTTGCCACGCTAGTGCTCCGGCTACCGTGCACCCAGGCCTCCGGTGGGGTGCACGGTCCAGTGGATCCACCACCTGGACCTAACATATAGCCACCTTTCTTTATGATGACACTCAACAGCCTACCATCCATACCTTCTTTCAGTTGCTTGATCTGTTTACGATCAACATTGCGTGCAGCAGCCACCACAGCCTCCCAGACACTGTTCCAAGAGGTGTACTGTTTTCCCTCCCTGTAGATCTCACATTTTATGAGGGACCACAGGTTCTCTATGGGGTTCAGATCAGGTGAACAAGGGGGCCATGTCATTATTTTTTCCTCTTTTAAACCTTTACTGGCCAGCCACGTTGTGGAGTATAGTTGGATGTATATGATGGAGCTTTGTCCTGCATGAAAATCATGTTTTTCTTGAACAATACCGACTTCTTCCTGTACCACTGCTTGAAGAAGTTGTATTCCAGAAACTGGCAGTAGGTCTGGGAGTTGAGCTTCATTCCATCCTCAACCCAAAAAGGTCCCACAAGTTCATTTTTGATGATACCAGCCCATACCACTACCTCACCTCCACCTTGCTGGCGTCTGAGTTGGAGTGGAGCTCTCTGCCCTTTACTGATCCAGTTTCTGGCCCATCCATCTGGCCCATCAAGAGTCACTCTCATTTCATCAGTCCATAAAACCTTTTAAAAATCTGTCTTAAGATATTTTTTGGCCCAGTCTTGACATTTTATCTTATGTTTCTTGTTCAAAGGTGGTCGTTTTTCAGCCTTCCTTACCTTGGCCATGTCCCTGAGTATGGCACACCTTGTGCTTTTTGATACTCCAGTAACGTTACAGCTCTGAAATATGGCCAAACTGGTGGCAAATGGCATCTTGGCAGCTTCACGCTTGATATTCCTCAATTTATGGGCAGTTATTTTTCACCTTTTTTGCTCAACACGCTTCTTGCAACCCTGTTGGCTATTTGCCATGAAACGCTTGATTGTTCGGTGATCACGCTTCAAAAGTTTCTCAATTTCAAGACTGCTGCATCCCTCTTCAAGACATCTCACAATTTTGGACTTTTCAGAGCCCGTCAAATCTCTCCTCTGACCCATTTTGCCAAAGGAAAGGAAGGTGCCTAATAATTAAGCACACCTTATATAGGGTGTTGATGTCATTACACCACACCCCTCCTCATTACAGAGATGCACATCACCTGATTTACTTAATTGGTAGTTGGCTCTCAAGCCTATACAGCTTGGAGTAGGACAACATGTATAAAAAGTATCATGTGATCAAAATACTCATTTGCCTAATAATTCTGCACACAGTGTATATATATTTTTTTTTAACTTTCATGTTTTAATTTTTCTTTTACATTTTCTTTACTTAACAATTTTGTTACCTTAGCCCTAACCCTAAGGGTATATGCCCACAATCAGGACTCACTGCATCCTGGATGCAGCGGGTCCTGATGTGTGGGGCCACGAGTCTCCTTCACAGGACAACGCAGGAGACTGCAGCTGCTCGTACCCACAATCAGGGTTCCGTGCACTGTGGTATCTTGCTTGTGTTCTCCCTACGGAGGACGCATGCAAATCCGCAGCAAACAATTGACATGTTGCAGTCTGGAAAGACGCACCACTGGTCAGTGTTTGCTGCGCAAAAAACAAGCTCAGTGGGCACGGAATTTTTAGAAATCCCATCCACTATGCTTGTACTGTACACCGCAGCATTTTGGACGCAGCGAAAACACGCTGTGTCCAAAACGCTGCAAACACTGATCGTGGGCACGCACCCTTACTCTACAACTTCCTAGACGACCTAACCCTAGCCAATAAAAAGTGGTGGATGCCAGCTCTGCCCTTAGAGCTGAATCCTTTCACAATTGCAATGAGGGTGTCTGAAATCTTCCAATCCCATACAATTAGGCCTCGGGGCAACCACTTTTGTGCTCTCCACCTTTATGCTACACCACTGCTGATACTTTTAGATGTACGATCAGGGCTGCCACCAGAAATTTCAGGGCCCCATACTGCCAAAATTTTCAGGCCCCTTTCAGACTTCATCACAGCTTAATGTAAGGTGTGAATGTGGAACACCAGTGATTAACCCACTCCTTACCTGAGGCGAATATCGCACCCTAATTAAGGTGCAATACTCTGTGGCGACTGGAGCCTCAGGGGTGCCACATTCCCCCATTGCTTTGGTCAGAATAGCCGATCAATTCCAGGATCTGGAACCGCAGTCGAAACAACCTGTACAGTCTATCTTTGAAGTCACTCAGGTATGCGATTCTCCTCAGTGGACATGTTCTTGCAGGCACAGGGTTTCCCGCCAGTTGCTGGCAGTGGGGCTCTTTTTTGTGCGCTTTTCAAGCTCCACCTACAAAGGCATGCCCCCTTGTTTGCCGCTCTGTGCCAGTAATGGCGACTGTCCTTATTAAGCAAAATGTTAAACACAGTCCAGTAAGGTGCACAGTACCCAGGTTTTTAGCCTGGGCATGAGATCCTGTTTGTGATGGCAAAAGGTAGCACCCAAGGTTTCGTACCTGAGTTACTTGTCGCCGGGCCAGTGTGGTGGTTTGGGATGTCGCAGTGGCCTGCCCAACTTTGTTCCCCGAAGTATACACCAATAAGTAGGGAAGATGATGGGGGTAGAGTAGGATAAGTTGTCGTGACGCCACCTGTGGTACGCGGCCAGAGATTAGCCAACGCTGCTGTTGCTGTCCTCCGGGGTAGATGGTAGTAGCAGCAGAGATGGTGTCGCTCCCCACAGGTGGAGCGGGCCCCAGGGGGGAAGATGAGGGGAGTAGTGATGGTGATGGCCTTTAGTGCCAAGGCGCGGGGTGGCGGCGCCTGTAGTAAAAGTCACTCTTTGTGCCACTCGCCCGAGTAGTACCGTTCACCCGCTATGATGTGCCCCATCGACCTCGGATAAGTTAGAAGCAGTCACCGCTGTTTGAAAGAAGAAAGTCCTTTGTCAGAGTTGCTCTTCCAGGCATGGGGAACTCATCTGAGTGTTCTGGTCCAAGGCGCAGGCCCCGTGAAGAGAAGAGAAGAAAGTGGTGATGGTGTCATGTCCCAGAACTGGTGTCCTGAGTAGACTGACTGAAGTTTGTGTGAGTTTGTTCCTACTTCTACCCCAAGTGGAACCCACCCCCCAGGTGGCTGGCTTCAGTGACCAGGGTAGTCCCATGCCTTATGATGCCCCCCCCGTGGGAAGGCTCCTAAGCTTTATGCAAGGCGTGAATGAGGAACACCGGTGTTAACCCGCTCCTTACCCAAGGCGAATATCGCACCCTAATTAAGGTGTAATACTCTGTGGCGACTGGAGCCTCAGGAGCGCCACATGTGTGTATAGTGTGTGTGTATAGTGTGTGTGTGTATGCTAAAGGAATCTGCACTGTCTCATTTACAATCACGGTATTTTGCACAGACATCTCATGTGACTCAGGGAACGTCATAGACTATGTTTTGAGGGGAAAATTTAACCCCACACTTTAGTTATTCACCAAAAAATCTCCTTACATTAATGTCAATGGAGCTGGGAGCTACAGATCATTAATAGGAACTCTGATTGGTTGTTATAGGCAACAAAGGACATTCTTAGTATAAGAAGCTTATGTTTGAGGTAATATGATTTCTGTGGAGAGACAGATAGAGACAGAGAGACAGGGAATGAGAGAGAGAGAGAGAGACAGACAGGGAATGAGAGACAAACAGTAAATCAGAGAGACTGACAGGGAATGAGAGAAACAGACTGACAGCGAAAGAGACAGACAGAGACATCCAGACAAACAGACAGACTACATACACAGTTATACACACCATTCATTACCTCATCTTGCAGTTCCTGATCAGTGCAGAGCAGGAGAGGAGCCACTGGGACCTGCTCGGAGGCTGCAGCTGTACAGGGCCTGCCAGTTCACCGGTCATGTGATCAGGCACATGATTAGTCAGATGACCTGACAGGTCCTTCACCTCAGCCTCCGTTCTGGTCCAGTACATTTCCTGTCCTGCACCGCTCCATAGATCAGTGCAGAGCAGGAAGAGAGAGAGCAGCTCTCTATGAGCAACCAGGCCCCCTCATTGCCCTGATGGCGGCCCCGCACCCTGGGGCTCGGTGAGCTGAGGGATGAAATGGGAGGGGACTGGGCTTTCAGCGGCGGGGCCCCTTACAGGAGTCACGGTTGTAATGCCCTGATGGCGGCCCTGTGTACAATCATGAATCCATTTTGTTGTCGTCCATCCTGAGCTTCCATGTTGATGAATACAATAATCCTGATCTGACCCGATAAATACCTAACAGATAGATGCTGGCAGCAAAGTACTTTTTTCATTCAATTTTTAATTTAGCTGCCAAGCAATTTCCAAATATTAAACTACCAGAGAGAAATATTCCATTAGGGTCTCAGAACCATTAGCTTCGGAAAGTCATTTTTCTAATGACTAGTTGTCTCTTGTGAAAATCCTCGACTATAATTACTAAGGAGATTGTATAATTCCAGCAGATGTGGATTTATTAGACAAAAGAACAAAATGGTCAAATTTATCATAGAAATACTATAGACATTAACCTCAGGCTTAGTAAGGGCCGGGGGCCCAGTATCGGACCCTCACGGGTCAGTCAAATATGGCATAAACGTGTTAAAAAACAATAAATTACGTTAGCTGGAAAAATCTTTATGCCACTTAATATTTCGCAGATAAAAGTCTAGTTAAAGTCTAGATGAATCACCTAAAAATAGTATCAGCACATTTTTCCCCATAGAGAAGTGTAATGGTAGTCAGAATTTTCCATATCCCCTCTCACAGTTCTCCTGAAATGCATGTTGGTTAGCTGATCGCTACCAGTAGTCCGCCGCCGGGTGATCAGCCGATCACTCACAGTAGCCGGCCGCCGGGTGATCAGCCGATCACTCACAGTAGCCGGCCGCCGGGTGATCAGCCGATCACTCACAGTAGCCGGCCGCCGGGTGATCAGCCGATCACTCACAGTAGCCGGCCGCCGGGTGATCAGCCGATCACTCACAGTAGCCGGCCGCCGGGTGATCAGCCGATCACTCACAGTAGCCGGCCGCCGGGTGATCAGCCGATCACTCACAGTAGCCGGCCGCCGGGTGATCAGCCGATCACTCACAGTAGCCGGCCGCCGAGTGATCAGCTGATCACTCACAGTAGCCGGCCGCCGGGTGATCAGCCGATCACTCACAGTAGCCGGCCGCCGGGTGATCAGCCGATCAGTCACAGTAGCCGGCCGCCGGGTGATCAGCTGATCGCTCACAGTAGCCGGCCGCCGGGTGATCAGCTGATCGTTCGGTCGCCGACAATGTGTGCGGGGAGCGGGAGCGGGGGGCGGAGTGCAAAGTGGGTGGAGCCGAGCAGGGCCATGGCTGAGGACGTCAGTGCCGCGGGGACTGCATCGCTGGGGGACAGGTGAGTGAGTGTGAGAGTGTGTGTGTGTGTGTGTGTGCGTGCGATTGTGTGTGTGCATACATACGGAGTGCGGGGAGGGGGCGGAGCCGAGCGGGGAAGTGTTGGGCTCCCGGCACACGTAACCAGGGTTCCTTGGTTACCCGATGTGTACCCTGGTTACGGGTGGAGGGAGCCAGAGAGAGCATGCACAGTGAAATCCAAAGGATTCCGCTGCTCAAAAAAACGTTACATGCTGCGTTCCTTCCGCCCGATGCAGCGTCAAAATAACGACGCTGCGTCGTCCGGCGGATGCAACGCTGACACTTGCGTTACAGTGCATCATCCATACAAGTCAATGGAGAATAGCGCAGTGCGTTAACGGACTGCGCTATTCTCCATAGTGACGGACTCCGCTGAATGCAAGTGTGAAAGTACCCTTAATAGCTTTTGCAGCATGAAGTTTTGAGTCCATGACTCATCCTGTCTCGTTATTGAGCAGGTGGCTGGACACAGGCAGGTCCCCATGACAACCAAGGGGAGGGGGGCCTGAATAGGAGTGAGTTTAGTGCAGAACACACAAAAAGTTTGTCAGAACGTCAGAGGCTGCAGCAGAGTGCAGACTTACACAGGACAGCTCCCTGCTGAGGAGATGCCACGAGACCAGGGCTGATAACACCTAGAGGAAGGGAATGGAGCTGAGGACTGGGGATCCCTGGAGAAAGTTGTACCCGGTGGCGGTTGGTGTGTGTCCGCTACTGGCAGAGAGACACACAGAATGGCGGTGGGTCCCCAAGATGCTCCATGCCACGGGGATAGCATTATCGCACCGAAAGAAAGAGGGACCCCCAGATCACTCCACCGGCCCCTTCCTCCTACCTGCCCGGGACCGACCAAAGGCTACAGGTGGCGAGGACCAGCGCCCGGGTGCGATGTGGAACGGACTTTAAATAAAAAACAACTGGAACCGCACTCCGTGACTGCTGTGAGTAATGCCGCCGCCCTGTGCCCCCGGTGTCCCTGAGGACTGCTGCCCTGGGTCTCATAAACCTCCCGGGGCCACCCCGCTCCACCCGTGGGGAGCGATTCCATCTGGCTGCCCGTAACACCTGCCCCGGAGAGAGACTGTGCAGCGGCGGCTGAACACCTGGCCGCAAACCACGGGTGGCGCTGCAAGCATCCCCCGTTCCCGTACCGTACCGTTTCCTGGGGGAGAGCGATGGCAAGCTCTCCAGGAACCCCGTTACCCTCCTTCCATCCCCCTTGTAACACCGGACTGACGATCGGACTTTCCTTTTATTGAAACCCGCCGGGGGTCATGGAAGCCGGGTCGGGCCACTCACAGCCTGACCCCGAATACCACCGGCCCGGTGACCGTGTGAGCCCTGCAAGCCCCGGCGCGGGCGTTTCACATTATGTGTGTAAAGTGACATCACTATGTGCATTCGCATTACACTGAGACAACAGTGTGCATTTCCTCTGTACTTTGTTCTGCAGGGTTTGACTTCCCCAGCCTATCCCTGAGCAGCATAGGCTCAAGCAGCTCCTCTCCCCATTCTTCGCCTGAACTTAGGATCCTAGCAGTTTGTCTCTAGATCCTGTTTGTGCTTATTGATTGTCTGTCTAGCCAGGTCGTCACAGATAACACACAAACACCCCCACCCCCATTAGACAGGGACACCAGCCAAACAAAAACCCTTGTTGCTTCCCTCCAGTGTCTGATGTCCACACCAGGTGGGGCGGAGCCAAGCGGTTGGCCCCACCCACCGAGGAGTTCACAGGCCTGGAGGCGGGAAAAGTGACAGATAGAGTTTGGAGTTTGAAGTGAGAGGAGTGAGCACTTGGGTGTCTGGGTTTGTGGCCCAGACACAGACAGCAAGGTTGGCAGACGGTGGTGGCCGTCTGCAGGAGTGGTGAATCAACGCGGAACCGTAGGACCGGGGTCGGGCGTTGGCCCGCGGGTACCGACCGGGGAGCGAAGTGAAGCCAGCACAGACAGGCAGGGCCATCGGACCCCGACCAGGCTTGGAGCCGCCGACAATAGTCAAATCCGAATGTGACCGGAACCCCAGGGGTTTCCTAACAACCAAAGACCCGATAGAAGGCAACCGCCCACACCGTGATGGTATACAGCTACCGCCTAAGGCTAGAGACCCAAGGGCCAGCGCCTGCGGGCAAACGGGCTCCTCCGGGGAGCGGACTACCGTTGGGGATCCATAGTAGTCAAACAAGTACACAAAGGTGCAGGGAAAGACAGCTGCCATCACCTGTCCAGGGAGAGACACTGCAGCTGGCTGCGGGATCCGTCCATCCAGCCGTTTGGTTTACCGAGGACTTTGTGCATATCTTACTGAGTGAGTACACCCGTGCAATCCGGCACCGTGCCGCGCTGTCCCTGCAACCCTGCACCTCACCAACCCTGCCTCCCCGTCACACCACCGGGCCCCGGGACCACCGACCCCTACCCATGGAGGGGGAAAACAACATCCCAGCTGCTCCCTACCATCGCTCCCGGGATCCCCGTCACCAGCAGCGGGGGTGCCCGTCTTCACCACAACCCGTGGGTGGCGTCACGGACTAAATCCCCCAAATCAACCACCCCTTTCACTCACGGGCAAGGAGCGCCGCTCGAGTCCCCGGATCCGGCCCACCGCTCGAGCCACCGAGCAGCCACAGCCACAGCAGTGCCGGACCAGAGTGTTAGCGAGAGCGCAGCAGCGGCGGCGTCCTCCCCGCCCGCGACATATTGACTGTTTATCCAGATCTCTCTACACCTTACCTTGGCTATATATATTGAACTGTACTGCCTGTCCTGACTCTGGATTGTCTGACTACATCTTTGCCTTCACCGACCTGTACCTCATACCCAGTCTCTAACCCTCCAGTCACATGCTGAAGACCAGGGGACTGCCCTAGAGTGGTACTTGGTGACTATGAGCGACCAAGCCTGTCCTCACCATCAAAGGCTCTAGTGATTAACCAGTAGCTACTTAGTTATGCCACTCCAGGGTATGCCCGGCCCATGGCGCAGTAGGACCACTCCCACCAGCATTACAATATGTTCAGGACATGGAACCTGCTGGCAAATCAGGACCCAGAAATACCAAGTCTCATGTGCAAGTACTGTATGAAGAGGTATGCTCTCAATGTGAGCATCAGGGCCAGATGATGCAGGCTATCAATGTGATGGCAACCAAGCTGTAATGTCCACTTTGCCCCCTGCCTCTACCATGTCTGGCCAACAATCTCCAGGACTGTAAGCCTCTTCAAGGGAACCGCCTGAGGCCTCAGTTTCTGGTGGAACAGCTAAGCTCCATCTTTCACTTCCAACCTTCTATGATGCAGACCCCAAGGACAGAAATGGCTTCATTAATTAGTGTCAGATCCATTTGACACTTCACCTCTTTCTTTCAGACCAGACCAAGATGGCATTTATGGTCTCTCTACTGCCTGGATAAGTCCTATTTTGGAACATGGTGCTCCAGATACCCACAATTTTGTGAAGTTCCTGAATATAGCAGTATTCAAGGTTCCTGGCCACACCTTCTTATCTGCTTCATCTCTTTTGTCCCTGAAGCAAAACTGAAATATTGTAGCTCAATATGTCTTATGCTTCTGTACCTTGGCTGCAGAGCTGGCTTGGAACAAAGAAACAAAGAAGCTCTGGTAGCGACCTTCTGGTAGGGCCTTGTCAGTCATGTCAAGGATCAATTGGCAAGCAGATATCTACCATCTTCACTTAATGCCGATTCATCTGGCCACCAAGTCCGATCTCCCCATCCATGAGCTTCTGCAGTAACAAGCTTCAGTGTCCCCTTGTGCCATAAAGCCACCCAAGCTGGCACTAAACTTAATTTCCCTTAGCTACTGCAAGCCGCACCACCAGCCAATGAGCCGATGATGGTTGAGTGGGCCAAGTTTTCTGTGTAGGGACAACAGCAGAGGTACAAAGTGAACGTTTGCATGTGTGACGCCCTGGCGCCGCCAGGTGGTCACAGAGGAACAATTCACCGGACATAACACCATCCCACATCAGGTACTATCTTCCACAAAATCCTAGCCATCGCCCTCAGGGTAAGAAGGACACATCAGTGGGCAGGACTAGGCGGATTGGGAGCGCCCACCTAGGGGTCTTGAGGATCCGGGGGCGGGAACACAGAAGTTCAAGTTCAGAGTTGGAGGAGTAGAGAGGAAAAGCTGAGCCTAGAGAAGGGTAGCCAGGGTAGTGGCCCTGGTCTACTGGCTAGGTGGCAAGCAGTGGACCGTGTCCAAAGGCGACGGGAGTCCGGTGGCGGGAAATCCAAAGTGGACCGGGACAGGGTTGGAGCCTGCCGGTACTGACAGCAGGGATCCGGTCCAGAAACCGTGCACAGGCGGGGTACCTGGACACTAGTTAGAAGACGGTTGCAAGCCCCTTCTCTAATTAACCAGGCCGGGAGCAAGGTTCCAGACGTTGTTCCAAAGTTTGAGCCCAGATAGAGCGAAACGGCAGCCCACCATGGGGGATAGGGTATCCGCAAACACCCACTGAGATCCCAAGGGTCAGTTTTCGCGGGCACGACTCCCAATCACAACAGCACCGGGAGTGGGCTTCCCCATGCCATACGAGGTTGTCCAGAATTGAGAAAGTTATAGCGTGCCGGAGGAAGGGATATCGGTACCCCAGCCGGGTGTGGGACCCGAGTACACCCGAACGCTGCGGCCGGCCACTGACACTTTGGTTTACCAGCAGACTTGTGTGCAATTATTCAACAGTGAGTACACCAACATCCCCCGTGCCACCTCCGGCCTACATCATTCCCCCTGTCCTGGAAACTGAGCTCCGGGGCATCCACCTCTACCCACAGAGGGGTTAACATCCAGCTGAAATTCCATCGCCCCGGGCGCTCCCCAACAGCAGCGGTGGTACACCACCTTCCCACACACCGTGGGTGGTGTCACAAAGTGTTTACAACAATCCCCTGCACATATTATGCCCTTTTTTATTTGAGTGTCCGCAAGAACCCCGGGTCCGGAGACCCCTCGAGCCACTGCCGATCGGACCCGAGCAGCCCGGCTGCTGACGTGGGGGCGGCACATATGTACTGCATGTACTATTGAGGCAAGGGGCATTTTTTTCACCAGTACCCTGTAGGACTGGGAGATTTGAGCACCTACGCTTGGCCAGACAGATGCTTCTAGGTGACATTTAATTGCTCTCCAAAACTATTGACCAAAGTAACAGAAGCCTGGGATGAAAGGTCTCTTACCACAGTTGCCCATTTGGATTCTGGCTTCACGGGTAACTTCATCCATCAGGATCTGGTCCATTGACTTCAGCTTCCTACACAATGGCTGGATCATCCCCTAATTATTGCCTCTATTAACAAGCAACTGGCAGGGCCTATTCGATTCGTCATGCTGCCAGTCACACTGCGGATTGGAGTGCTGCATTCTGAAAAAAACTCTTTATTTGTGCTATCTATATCTGTGAATTCTGCTCTTTTGGGTCTTCCATGCTTATTGACTGGTCTACCTTGTGTGACGCCCTGGACTAGCCAGGTAGTCACAAACATACCAACACACACACCCCCACCCTAGGCAGTTACAGCAATCAAACACAAAACCCTTGTTGCCTCCCTCCAGAGTCTGATGTCCCCACCAGGTGGGGCGGAGCCAGGTGGTTGGCCACACCCACCGAGGAGTTCACAGGCCTGGAGGCGGGAAAAGTGTCAGTTGAGTCGGAGAGTTGAGTCTTGGAGGTGAAAGTGAGAGGCGTGAACACTTGGGTGTTTGGGTTGGAGCCCAGACCCTAACAGCAAGGTTGGCAGATGGTGGTGGCTGTTTGCAGGAGTTAGTGGAGCTCTGCAGAGCCGTAAGGAACGGGGTCGGGCGTCGGCCCGCCGGTACCGGACCGGGGAACGGAGTGAAGCTAAGCACACAGGCAGGGCCATCGGACCCCAACCAGGCTTGGAGCCGCCGTCAATAGTCAAATCCGAATGTGACAGGAACCCCAGGGGTTTCTCAACTACTAAAGTTCCAATTGAAGGCAACCGTCCACCCAGAGAGGATATACAGCCACCGCCGCAGGCTAGAGATCCAAGGGCTAGCGCCTGCGGGCAAAACGGGCTCCTACGGCACCTATACGCCGGGGAGCGGACTACCGGTGGGCAACCACAAGAGTCAAGAACATTTTCAAAGGTGCAGGGAAAGACAGCCACCATCAGCCGTCCGGGGAGAGCACAACAACAACACTGCAGCCGGCTGCGGGACCCATCTATCCGGCCGTTTTGGTTTACCAGAGACTTTGTCAGTGATTGTCTGAGTGAGTACACCAGTGCCGTCAGGCACTGTGCTGCGCTGTCCCTGCAACCCTGCACCCCAGCCATCCAGCCTCCCCGTTACACCACCGGGCCCCGGGATCACCAACCCCTGCCCACGGAGGGGACAACATCTCAGCTGCACCCTACCATCTCTCCCGGGATCCCCGTTACCAGCAGCGGTGGAGCCATCATCACCACGTCCCGTGGGTGGCGTCACGAACAATCTCCCTAACCAAACCATCTCTTTTCACTCACGGGTGTGGAGCGCTGCTCGAGTCCCCGGGTCCGGTCCACCGCTCGAGCCAAAGGCTACAGACCCAAGGGCCAGCGCCTGCGGGCAAACGGGCTCCTCCGGCATCCATCCACCGGGGAGCGGACTACCGTTGGGGATCCATAGTAGTCAATCAAGTACATCAAGGTGCAGGGAAAAACAGCCGCCATCACCTGTCCGGGGAGAGACACTGCAGCCGGCTGAGGGACCCGTCCATCCAGCCGTTTGGTTTACCGGAGACTCTGTCATTGACTGCCTGAGTACACCAGTGCCATCCGGCACCGCGCCGTGATGCCCCTGCAACCCTGCACCCTAGCCATCCAGCTTCCCTGTATCAACACCGGGTCCCGGGACCACTGACCCCTACCCACGGAGGGGGAAAACAACATCCCAGCTGCTCCCTACAATCGCTCCCGGGATCCCCATCACCAGCAGCGGTGGTGCCCATCTTCACCACGACCCGTGGGTGGCATCACAGACTAAATCCCCCAAACCAACCACCCCTTTCACTCACGGGCGAGGAGCGCCGCTCGAGTCCCCGGATCTGGCCCACCGCTTGAGCCACCGAGCAGCAGCAGCCGCACCAGCGCCGGACCCGAGCATTAGCGAGCGCGCAGCAGTGGCGGCGTCCTCCCCGACCGCGACAACTTAGCGTCACGAACAGGATAGAACCGATCTACTTACCAGTAGAGGTGCGCCTTGTGGTCTCCGCCTGCGGCGTCCGGCCGAAAAATTTAAAGCGTCGCCATCTTTGGCGCGAAAATCTCCCGCTCGAGCGTCTTCCCGAAAGCGAAGCCCCACCCCCAACAAGCAGAAGTGCTAGAAAGAACCAAGGGGGGGGTCGGGTGAAAGCCTGCCTAATGTAGCCGAGGGCATAAAAAGTGGGGACAACAGGTCTCTGCAACATATCCAGTTCCTGGCAGTCTGCCAACAAGCATGTCCATCCTGTCCGGTGATGCTGAGATTCCCGAGCCCACGCCAGGAATGGCGGCGTGGGTGGAAGCCCGGACCGCACAAATGTGCTGCCGCCTTCAAACCCAGGTCCGGTTCTTGATGGAGCGCTGGGTGGTCGAGATGGAGGAAGTGGCAGCGGCCGTGCGGAGACGCGAGGTGGAGGCAGTGTTGGAGGAGCGGGTAAGCGACCCACGCCCCTGTGTCCGAGAAGGACCGGCCGCTGCGGCTGAGGGGCCCGGCCTGCGCCCGCTCACCCTCCTGCCTCCCCCGCCATCCTTACCGGTTGCTGTTGCCCCTCCGTTCGGTCCACTACCCCCAACACCGGTAGTGTAATCAAACCCATCCGCCCTAGAGGACCGACCTGGGGGCGTTGTCCGTGAACGGCTCGCATCCCTCCCGCTGCCATGGAAGATCCCGCTGGAGGTGCCCGTCCACGACAAGAAGCCGTCGACCCCGGAAGTGGCCGCACCCGAGACCGTCCCGGCTCCGGCAGTCCGCCTGGCCGTGGAATAACCGGCCGCTGCGGGCCCGAAGGTGAGGCCAGCTGTCCCTGAGTCCCACGCCTCGGCTGAGGCTGCGCCGGGCCGCCACTGCAAAGCATCAGTCTAGGCCACGTCACCGCAGGACCCCCACAAGAGAGTACCAGTTGTGGCCGGTGTGGGTGCGGTCCAGCGGGGCCCGACTCGAGCCCAGGGGTCTGCCAACGCCCCTTATTGGGACAGGGAACCAAGCCAGTTGGGCCGAGAGATGCCGCCAGGGAGCAGCAGAGGGCCGAAGTGATGGCGCGAGTGATTAAGTAGAAGGATGCACTCCGCCATGCCACCTTTTGGGTGCGGGGCCCGGTGTATGAAGGCCAAGTCCGGCAGTTTGACACGCGAAGGGGGTTCGGTTTCATCTACGAGCCGGGCCTGGAGGCCGAAGTGTTTGTGGCCCGCCGCGATGTAAACTCACACCTTCACACGCCCAGGTCGCGATCTGTTGCCTGGCGACCTGGTAACCTACACCCGCCACTGCGGGGAGAGGGACTGGTTCGCCCTGGACGTCAAACAAAGGGAGAGCCGCGGTGTGCAGATGCGGCCCCAGCCCCCTCCTCCACCGTGCCGTCCGGATATCGAGCTGGAGGAGGTCCTGGACGAGTGCGACCTCAAATAGTGGCAGCGGTCCTCCGTTGCAACCAAGTTGTCCCCGTTGGGACCCTCAGCAGTTTGAATGAATGAAACATAATCCAACCGAAGCTTCACCTAATTATCTACTTGATTATTCCGGCCGTTGCCGGCAAGTTGTCCCCGGAGGGACCCTATGTGTTTACCGTATGCATGAGGAACTGCTCATGGACATGGCCGAGAACTGGCAGGCCACCCACGAACTTGTGGGCCTGTAAATAGTGTTGTGGGATGGATACCGTTGCTGCCTCCGGAGAGGCAGATTGGAGGAAGGGCCCGCAGCAGAGCAGGCTGGGGCCCGGCCACCACCAGGACTGGTGGCCATCCTCCGGGGGTCAGGGGTCCCCTGGACGTGGGGTCCCCTGAAGTGACAGTCGGGTGCGAGTTACCGTACCCGTTCCCGCTCGGGCAGCCTGAACCTGGACTGGGGTCAAGGGGTGCTGCCCACTTCTTAGGGGCAGCATCAGGGCTAGGTTACTTGGGTGGGAGAGCGGAAGACATCCGTCCATCCGTCCGTCAGTATTAAAAATGTTTATATGTGCAAAGTTTAAAGTGACCTAAAAAAAATGCTTATGTTCTAAATGTTTACCATTTTACATGTTATTTATATTTTTACAGTTTGAAAAATAAAACCGGTGATGGACGGGCAGCCCGCGGATGGTCTCCATTTTACCAAGGGGGAATGTGACACCCTGGACTAGCCAGGTAGTCACAAACATACCAATACACACACCCCCACCCTAGGCAGTTACAGCAGCCAAACACAAAACCTTTGTTGCCTCCCTCCAGAGTCTGATGTCCACATCCACCGAGGAGTTCACAGGCCTGGAGGCGGTAAAAGTGTCAGTTGAGTCGGAGATTTGAGTCTTGGAGGTGAAAGTGAGAGGAGTGAACACTTGGGTGTCTGGGTTGGAGCCCAGACACTAACAGCAAGGTTGGCAGACGGTGGTCGCTGTCTGCAGGAGTTAGTGGAGCTCCGCAGAACCGTAAGGACCGGGATCGGGCGTCGGCCCGCCGGTACCGGAGCGGGGAACGGAGTGAAGCTAAGCACACAGGCAGGGCAATCGGACCCCAACCAGGCTTGGAGCCGCCGTCAATAGTCAAATCCGAATGTGACAGGAACCCCAGGGGTTTCTCAACTACTAAAGTCCCGATTGAAGACAACCGTCCACCCAGAGAGGATATACAGCCATCGCCGCAGGCTAGAGATCCAAGGGCCAGCGCCTGCGGGCAAAACGGGCTCCTACGGCAACTATACGCTGGGGAGCAGACTACCGGTGGGCAACCACAGGAGTCAAGAACATTTTCAAAAGGTGCAGGGAATGACAGCCACCATCAGCCATCCGGGGAGAGCACAACAACAACACTGCAGCCGGCTGCGGGACCCGTCCATCCGGCTGTTTTGGTTCACCAGAGACTTTGTCAGTGATTGTCTGAGTGAGTACACCAGTGCCGTCAGGCACCGCGCCGCGCTGTCCCTGCAACCCTGCACCCCAGCCATCCAGCCTCCCAGTTACACCACCGGTCCCCGGGATCACCAACCCCTGCCCACAGAGGGGACAACATCTCAGCTGCACCCTACCATCTCTCCCGGGATCCCCGTTACCAGCAGCGGTGGTGCCATCATCACCACATCCCGTGGGTGGCATCACGAACAATCTCCCTAACCAAACCATCCCTTTTCACTCACGGGTGAGGAGCACTGCTCGAGTCCCCGGGTCCAGTCCACCGCTCGAGCCACCGAGCAGAAGCCCCAGACCCGAGCGTGGCGAGCGCGTCCCCTCCGCCCGCGACACATGCATGTGCTTCACTGGGGACCACATTGTGCTGTCAACTACCTTGCCAAGGTCACAGCCAAGACTCCACATGCTGTGACTTTCAACCTAACCTTCCTACCTGTTTATTATTGTGCCTTTGCTGATCTCTTCTGTAAAAGAAGGCTGAGATCTTGACACAACACAGGCACTATAACTGTGCCATCGATCTTCTAACTATGCTAGGAAGAAGAAACAACGTAATGGGTTTTATCTGAGAAAAAGGGAAAAGTAGATTATCATATGGGCTCACCTCGGTGGATGAAATAAGGCTTATAAATGACCACTGCTGGAGATCCATGGACTCAAAAAACCCATGAGTGGGAAAAAAGGACAATTAATTCCACACTTCTCGTCCCTAATTGTACCCATTTCCACCTTAGCCAAAAAGTAAGCTAATACCAAATTCTGGTCTGAGTCTGCTGTGTCAGCAGAACAACAATTGAAAGAGGCCTTTGCGAGAGTTCTGGTGTTGCACCACCCTGATCTTAACAAGCATTACCTTCTGAAGTTGGATGCCTCCTTTATTGGTGCTGGAATATTCATTTTGCAAAGAACCTCAATGGGGAGGTCCATCTCCTGTATTTTTTTCCCTAAGCTGTTCTCCTCGGCTGAGCAAAACTATGCAATCAGAGATTGTGAACTACTGGCCATTAAGATGGTGCTTGAAAAATGGAGACATCTACTGGAAGTTCTCCAGTGTTAATATACAAGGCCTAAGAATTTAACCTTTCTGCAGTCCACCCAAAGGTTAAAACTCGCCAAACCAGGTGGGCGCTCTTCTTTGCTCGGTTTGACTTTAGGTCCAGTCACACTAAGCAACTTACCAGCGATCCCAACAACGATAGGGATCGCTGGTAAGTTGCTAGGAGGTTGCTGGTGAGATGTCACACTTTGACGCTCCAGCGATCCCACCAGCAACCTGACCTGGCAGGGATCGCTGGAGCGTCACTACACGAGTTGCTGGTGAGCTAACCAGCAACCAGTGACCAGCCACACGTGCAGAGAGCAGGGAGCAGCGCACACTGAGCGCTGGCTCCTTGCTCTCCTAGTACAGCACACATGGGGTTAATTACCCGATGTGTGCTGCAGCTACATGTGCACAGAGCAGGGAGCCGCACAATGCTTAGCGCTGGCTCCTTGCTCTCCTAGTTACAGCACACATCGGGTTAATTACCTGATGTGTGCTGCAGCTACATGTGCACAGAGCAGGAGCCGGCACTGACAGTGAGAGCGGAGGAGGCTGGTATCAAAGGTAAATATCGGGTAACCAAGGACAGGGCTTCTTGGTTACCCGATGTTTACATTAGTTACCAGCCTCTGCAGAAGCCGGCTCCTGCTGCCTGCACATTAGTTGTTGCTGTCTCGCTGTCACACACAGCGATCTGTGCTTCACAGCAGGACAGCAACAACTAAAAAATGGCCCAGGACATTCAGCAACAACCAACGACCTCACAGCATTGGCCAGGTTGTTGCTGGATGTCACACACAGCAACATCGCTAGCAACTTCACAAAAGTTGTTCGTTACCAGCGATGTTGCTAGCGATGTTGCTTAGTGTGACGGGGCCTTTTGAGTTGCACTTCTATTCTGCAGAGGAGAATGTGAAAGTCTATACTCTGTTTCGATCCTTCAATGTGGCTGATTCAGAGGAGGAACCACATCAAAGTGGCTCCAGTTCTTTTAAAACACATTCCTCCAGGTAAAACCTTTGTCCCTTCTACTAACAGGAGGGGAATGCTGTCACTCCCACAACTGATAGCTCAGCACACCCTGATCATTGCGGTGAGGAATTGTGAAAAACAATATATACCTAACCAGAAGCCCATAAATTCTGATGTTCTCATTAATATTTATCACTAGGAGCCTATACATTACAGGATAGTTATTTATTATCATGCCTTTTGTCCACTGGATAGAATGTTCTGCTATTATGTCCATATGCATATACAGTATGTTTTAAGCAAAGTGGGGCCCTGGGCAGAAGTTTAAATAGGCCCCTAAATGCTATCATATTGCACCATTACACTAAAACATTACATAAGCACGCTGCGTTTTTTGCTGCGTTTTTGCTGCGTTTTTGGCTGCAGTTTTGTTGTCAGAACTTTCTGACATTTGACTTCCCAGCAAAGTCTATGAGAAGTCAGATTTGCTATGCGCACACTGCAGTTTATTTGTCAGCGTTTTATTTGTCAAAAGTTTGTGACAAAAAAAATGCAGCATGTTCATTCTTCCTGCTTGTCAACATTTGTCACAAAAACGCAGCAAAAACGCATGTTGTGAAAAACGCACCGAAAACGCAGCAAAAACTCACCTACAATTACAAGCAGGCTCTCTCTGACAAGGTGCAGTTTTGGCTGCATTTTGGCTGCAGTTTGTGAACACAAAAAGATGCAGCGTGCGCATGTAGCCTAAAACTATGTGCCCACGGGTAATGTGTCCTGCGGTTATATCTGCAGGACATTCCGCAGGATCTCCCAGAAAAACGCAGCACAACTTTGTCTGTTTCCATGCTGCGGTATTATTACGGAATATCCTGCGGGCATTCTGCACTGAGGATACAGTACCATGGCTTCAGCACTGCATCCTCAATGCAGAACAAGTGCTGCAGTGATCGGGAGTTCATACTTACCTCCATCACGCAGCACTTCACTGTCCGGCCGTGTCACTCTGTCAGCGTCTGCACTGTGCTGGAGAAGGTGGGCGGGTCTGAACGAGCTCCGGCTGTCACATGACCGGAGCTCGTGCAGGCCCCGCCCACCTCCTGCTTCCTGCACCTCTGCACCGGAAGAAAGTGACGGGGGTCTGCTATCAAGGCAGGTAAGCCTCTATCTCCATAGTGGAGAGACGGGATTTCCGCAGGTAAATAATTGACATGCAGTTATGTGCGGCTGCGGGATATCCGCAGGATATTCCGCAGCTGCACATTCTGCAACGTGGACACAGACACTCCCCATGCCCTTTGGATAATATGGGGAGTGTCTGTACATGCTGAAACCTGCGGATTTATCTGGAAAATCCAGATTAGTCCCTGTGCGCACACTGCGTTTTTACCCGCGGTTTTGCTGCAGAAATTTCTTGAGGAATGTTTGTAATGTTTCTGCAGACATTTCCCAGCAAAACCTATGGGAAAAAAATAGCTGTGCGCACACTGCATTTTTTTCTCAAGAAAATTCTTTCTGCAGAATTTCTTGAGAAAATTTCTTGAGAAAATGTACATGTCACTTCTTTTGCGCAGGTACCTGCGATATTTCACTCCATTCACTGTAATGTAATCGCGAAATACCGGGGACATACCGCAGGTAGCAAATGATGTGCGGTATACCCTCGGTATAGCCGCGGTTTACCTGCGATAATGTTCATCACTGCCTGCGGTTTGCAGGGAAGTGATGTCATTATGACAGGAAGAGGAAGCGGAGCAGAGTAAACACACACGTCACACTCCCTGGACGCCGCACAGAAGCACTTCCATGTGACCTCCAGGTGCCCGTGCAGTCTGTGTCCCACTCCAGCCCCGCGGCTGCCTGCACTGCAGTGTCAGTGTCTGCCCGCAGTATCAGCAGCTTTTCACGCTGCTGTGCTGGCAGCCGCAGGGATGACGAGCGCTGCTGTCAGGTTAGATGAGATCATTATCTGCTGTGATGATTTCCTGCACTGCTGACGTCACGGCTGTCACTGCCGTCTATGCCCGTCTTGCGGGCGGCCCGAGACTGTCACTAGCGGTGACGTAACGGGCTCTCGCGATACTGCTGAGAACGCGGCGGGCATAGAAGGCAGTGACGGCACTGACATCAGCAGTGCAGGAGATCATCACAGCAGGTAATGATCTCAGCTAACCTCCTGACAGCAGCGCTCGTCATCCCCTACAGTGACCTGGGCTGACCTATTGATGTTAGCTCAGGTCACTGCACTGCTCTCCCAGCCAATGGGGAACATTTTGTTCTTCATTGACTTGGACAGTGACTATGGTATGGATTACGCCGGACCTGGAATTGATTGTTCTTTTCAATAAATTGGAGAAAGAGGGAATGTTTTGGGGAGTGTTTTTTCAAATAAAACTTTTTTTGTTGTCTATTTTTTATTTCTTACTGACTGGGTTAGTAATGTCAGGTATCTGATAGATGCCGTGACATCACAACCCCAGGGCTTAATGCCAGGTGACATTACACATCTGGTATCAACCCCATATATTACTCCATTTGCCACTGCACCAGGGCAACGGGATGAGTTGGGGCGAAGCACCAGGATTGGCACATCTAATGGATGCGCCACTTCTGGGGTGGCTGTGGCCTGCTATTTTTAGGCTGGGGAGTGTCCAATAACAGTGGACCTCCCTAGTCTGAGAATACCAGTCCACAGCTGTCTGCTTTACCTTGGCTGGTGATCCAATTGGGGGGGACCCCACGTTTTTTGGTTTAAATTATTTAATGTAAAATAACAGCGTGGGGTGCCCTCTGTTTTGCATTACCAGCCAAAGGTAAAGCTGCCAACTGTGGTCTGCAGGCTGCAGCCGTCTGCTTTACCCTAGCTGGCTACAAAAGATAGGGGGGATCCCACGTCATTTTTTTTTAATTATTTATTATTTTTTGGCTAAATACAAGGCTAAGCACCCTTTAGTGCCACATGAAAGTCAATAAAGGGTGCCAGCTTAGAATATGCAGGGGGGGTGGGACATTATATATGTCTTTCTCATCTATTATCTATCTATCTATCTATCTATCTATCTATCTATCTATCTATCTATTCATCTATCCATCTTTCCCTCTATCCATTATCTGTCTGTCTATCTATCTATCTATCTATCGATTATCTATCTATTATCCATATTATTTATTGCAGTTACAGCATAAAAAACTGGAGGGACCAACCTGCAGAAAAACCGCGGCAAAAACGTGGCAAAATCACGGCAAAATCGCATGTGTTTTTCCCGCGGTTTTGGTGTGGTTTTTTACCGCAGGTGCGATAATCTTCAACTCCCAAAAGTTTCTCAAGAAATTTTCTTGAGAAAAATCACTTTTCTAGTGCGCACATTGCCTAAATCCGCAGGTTTTCCGTGGCAAAATCCGCAGGAGCAAGCTCCTGTGGGCACATAGCCTTAGGTTGCATTTATGCACTGAGTTCAGACAGTTAAGTGCGATCGACATTTGTTTTAGTCATTCAATGCATTTGATTTTGGGCTGTGACATTGCAGTTTATTATCATTCTATGATGACATCCCTGCGTGATGTCTATTCTGTAAGGTGGGCCAATGCTTTCTTAAAGGGAACCTGTCAGCAGAAATTTCCCCTAAAACCTAACAGATTCCCCCTCTGCAGCTCGTGGGCTGCATTCTAGAAAGGTCCCTGTTATTATTGTGCCCCCTTTCTGACAAAAAAAAAGAGTTTATAAAGAGGTACCTTTTTGGCTTCGGATTCTATAAATCAGACACGGGGGCGGGCAGCCTGATGGCCGTTATTCTGCCCCCTGGTCCTGTATGCCGCCCCCATCGCTGATTTCCATACTTTTGGACGCCGCCCACTGCTCCAGCCATCCCCGCGCATGCCCAGTGCCAGTCTCACGGGACTGAGCACTGTGACTGCTGGTGACGTGTGCGCAGGCAAGTGATTATGGGCGGGACTGTGACTGTTATCAGCAAGTACCCGCCCATAATCTCGTGAGCGCGCAAACCTCTCCAGCGTCACACTGTGCTCAGTGTATTTTGAACACGCCCCTATCACGTGACAAAGGGACGTCATCCCTGGAAGCAGCCCATACAGTCTAGCATCTACACTGAGCACAGTGTGACGCTGGAGAGGTTTGCGCGCTCACGAGATTATGGGCGGGTACTTGCTGATAACAGTCACAGTCCCGCCCATAATCACTTGCCTGCGCACACGTCACCAGCAGTCACAGTGCTCAGTCCCGTGAGACTGGCACTGGGCATGCGCGGGGATGGCTGGAGCAGTGGGCGGCGTCCAAAAGTATGGAAATCAGCGATGGGGGCGGCATACAGGACCAGGGGGCAGAATAACGGCCATCAGGCTGCCCGCCCCCGTGTCTGATTTATAGAATCCAAAGCCAAAAAGGTACCTCTTTATAAACTCTTTTTTTTGGTCAGAAAGGGGGCACAATAATAACAGGGACCTTTCTAGAATGCAGCCCACGAGCTGCAGAGGGGGAATCTGTGAGGTTTTAGGGGAAATTTCTGCTGACAGGTTCCCTTTAATTAAAAATAGGTGGAAAATAGTAGTATAAATTGTATGTAAAGTCAGGACCCTGTTCATTGGCAGAAGACTAGTTTCTCTAGCTTTATATAATCACATGGCATCATAGAAGGCCAAGAACACAGTGATCCAAGCATTAATTTGCTTCTAGTGCCACATTACAGGACCAGACCCTGTGGATAAATCAAAAATAATTCAAGCTTGTTTTATTCCTTAGGTCCAGTGAAGTCATCCATATAATGAACACTGCATACATATTTGTTACCTTCAGGGTATGCTGATTGGATCACATTCAGTTATAAGCTATGACTTTTGCTTGACTATTTGATGGGTTTATTAGTGCGAGATGTTGCTCACAGCTCCATCTACTCAGCGTCTCGAAGAAACAAATTTGTTTTCATTTTGCAAAATCCCTATAGCCATTCATTATATCTCTATATACTATTTACTTAACCATGGAAGCAGCATAAATGTCACAGCTCATTCTGCGCATTAGTGGGATGGAGACAAGGTTTTCATACGGTATTTGAAAATAAATGAGAACAATAAGCTGAGCTATAAAAGGGGATGGTAACATTGCATCATAGAATTGTGGGGAGGTGGAACACAGCTTAGGCTAAAGAAGTTTTTGTAGGAATAGAAATAGGGGCTGTTTTCTTCTAGAAGGTTGTGTATGGTATGGCAGGTCACCCATATTTAAAGGGAACCTGCCATGCTGTTTTTTTTTTGGAGAAGTGATGGTGAAGGATCTGTGCTGATGTCACGATTATGTGACCGTAATGGGTGTAGCTGATCAGAGAAGTGACGTTGAAGGACCTGTAGTGCAATTAATTACAATGCTGGAAACGTGACTAAGTTAAAAAAAGAATCCTGCCAGATCAAAACAAAAGCTCCGCCCCTATGACTGAAACCTCAGGTATTTACTTCATTCTTTTTTTTTTAAAAACCATGTTAGTGATGCATATTGCATCAATTTAAACACATTTGGGGAGGTTAATATAAAAAAACCCCGACATGACAGGTTCCCTTTAAAGGGGTTCTCCACCTCTGGAAACAACATTTTTATTTTTTACCTAAATGTATGTATTTGAGGAGGAAAAATAAAATCATTTTTGCAGTTTGACCTTATTAAAAATGTTGCCCTGTGTTGCTTTTACAGACTGCTTACATTTAACTTTGATGTCTGTGGTCATAAATAAAACTGGATCATCAGTTAACATACTCTGCATTCAGCAATAGATAGTGCAGCACAGAAGATATTGAAGGCAAATGGTACAACATTTTTTATGCAACTCAATCACAAAATTGTTTTTTTTTAGCCCAAAATACACGCATTTAAATGAAAGAAATGTGATGCCCTGGCCTATCAGGTCGTCACAGGGTATTGTGCAATCTGCCCTTCTGTCCCTCACCAAATGGTGTTACCAAAGACCAGCTAATCAAAATCCTAGGAACATTCTGCACCACACCCACCAGACACACCAGTGGATGACCTGAGTGGAATAGGCTCGCCCACTTGGGGGGTTGGTTATGGGGGGGATCAGGAGTGTCAGGAGCAGTTCAGTAGAGTCGAGTTGAGTGGAGTGAAGCGAGAGGAAGTCAGGAGCTGGGCTGCTTGGAAGTACTAGGTAGCAGACGTTGGTCTGGGCGTGGTAGGAGCTGGACCCCCGATCGCAGGGGATCGTGACAAGGGGCACGGCATTGTCGAGGAGGACAGCCGGCGGCCTTGTACCATCACCGGGCAGGGACCAGGGCACGACGGGGTACGTGGACCCTAGGTCAGGGAGTAGATTCAGGCAACCTGACAATTTACCCGACAAGAACGGAGCCTTCAAGATCCACTCTCCACCCGCTCCAAAATCGGGGTACTAGCGCAACGAGAGGGATAAGACTTTCCACAAATACGGTCCAAGAAATCCCAAGCGTGAACCCTGAGAGCAAGCTCCCTCAGTTAGCCATACTGGGGAGCAGGACCCGACTAGTTTCAGGCTACAGTGACCAACCAGTGAGAAACCAGGTGCCAAGGGAAAGGTCACAGATCAAGAGGCAACACCAACGGAAACGGGACCCAGGTGTGCTCCCCCTCAGCAGCAGCGGTGTCCAGAACTTTGGTTTACTACAGTTGTCGGTGAAAGCGTTATTGGACTGAGTGAGTATGCAAATGACCCTTACCTCCCCAACAGCACCTCCCTGTCACCATCACCAAGTCCCGGGGCATTCCCCCTACCCGTGGAGGAGTTAAACACCTGGCTGCCCACTCCATCGCCACCGGGTACTCCCAGCCGCAGAGTTGGTACTCCACCTTACCACACACCATCGGTGGCATCACAAACTATTCCATGCAATACCCCCTGTAAATACCCCCCTTTTTCTATTCGAGTGGCCACGGGACCCCCGGTCCAGGCGCCGCTCGAGCCACCACGGATTCAGATCCGAGCAACCCGACTTCTGGCACGGGGGCGGTACACCTCGAAAAACCTGGTGTCACGAACAGGATACAAGCAGGTCCCACTTACCTGAGTGACGTGTGCCTTAAAGACCGAAAACCGCGAGTCAAAATCCCATTCCCGCCAATTCCACCATCTTCCGCCATCTTTTCGCGCCAAAAATGCCATCTTCCTCGCGAAAGCGTGCGAAACTCCGGATCCGTACTTCGACCCAGTAACAACAGCGGTCACCCCCAACACCGGCCAGACCAAACCCGGCCACATCACCGGGCCCGTCCTTAGAGGCGGAGCACCCAGACCCTGCAACCCCGGCTGCGGAGTAGTTGGTACCTCCACCCAAGGTAGCGGGGGTGGAGCCTGAAGAGCTGCCGGTTCCACCGCCGCGAGGCATCCCAACGGTTGTTGGGACCGCAAGAGTGCACCTGAAGCCAGAGCCAGCTAGGGAGCCGAGGCCGGACGTCGACGCCCCCTACTGGTAACGGCAACTACCAAGATTAAAACCAAAGATGATGACTCCAGATCAAAGGCAGCGGGAAGCAGTTGCCCGTGCACAGAGGGAGAAAGAGCACCTGAGGAAAGCCACTTTCCGCGTCAGGAAGCCATGGCGCAGGGGCCTTGTCAGGCAGTTCAAACCTGAAAAAGGGTAGGGTTTCCTCTGGGAAGCGGATCTCTTTGAGGAAGTGTTTGTTGCACCACGCAATATTGAGCAGCATCTCCCGAGAGACCACCCAGGCCGTAATCTGGAGCCGGGAGAAGTGGTTGGATATACCCAACATTGGAGTGAACGGGGCTGGTATGCCCTCGATGTGAAGCAGCTTGCTATGGTCAATGAGCAGGTTGTGTCCGCCACCGCTGTTGACTACCAGACTACCAGTGAGCGGAGCAGTAATGTTTTGAAATAGAAACTGTTAGTTATCTGTGCTTTTGTTTATTGTTTTTCTAAGGGCGGCTTTGCACGTTGCAACATCGCACGTGCGATGTCGGCGGGGTCAAATCGAAAGTGACGCACTTCCGGCGTCACTTTCGACATTGTAGTGTATAAATGCTAGATGATACGATTAACAAGCGCAAAAGCGTCGTTATCGTATCATCGTTGCAGGCTCCGACTTTTTCATAATTATGCTGCCGCGACAGGTACGATGTTGTTTCTCGTTCCTGCGGCAGCACACATTGCTGTGTGTGAAGCCGCAGGAGCGAGGAACATCTCCTTACCTGCCACCGGCGTCTATGCGGAAGGAAGGAGGTGGGCGGGATGTTTACATCCTACTGATCTCCGCCCCTCCGCTGCTATTGGCCGCCTGCTGTGTGATGTCGCTATGACGCCGCATGACCCGCCCCCTTAGGAAGGAGGCGGGTCGCCGGCCAGAGCGACGGTCGCAGGGCAGGTGAGTGCATGTGAAGCTGGCGTAGCGATAATTTTCGCTACGCCAGCTATCACAAGATATCGTACCTGCGACGGGGCGGGGACTATCGCGTGCGACATCGCAGCATCGGCTTGCGATGTCGCAACGTGCAAAGCCCACCTTAGTTTTTTATTATTTTTTCACATAGAAAATGTTAGAGAATGAGTGCCTAATGAATAAGGTTTAAATGAACGAAGAAGTTACCTGATTTACAAAGAGATTCTTTACAGTGTGTACACCCAGTACATGGACTTTGTTAATTTTATATAGTAAAAATGGACCACGGTCACAGGACTGGCGTGACCAACACGAACTTGTGTTGTGTAAATAGTTGCACCTCTTGTGCCCACCAGAGTGGTCTAATACAACGCCCGGGACCTTAACCTGGTCACTGACCCACCATAGGTTTACAGGGGGTCAGGTTGTTTGGGTGGCAGGTTAACGGGATCCGTGACATTGGGACTGGACTGTCGTGGGAAGAGGCTGCAATGGAGCAGGTTGAGCCTCCGCTACTACTAAAACCGATAGCGTCCCACCGTTGAAAAGATGAACTTTAAAGTTTTAAGTAACATTTAAGTGACAAGCTTCCCTATTGTGGGATGAACCTGTGCAAATAAAAATGTTCCTTCTTCTACTTTTACACAGTTTAAAAAAAAAAAATAAATAAACCTCTGATGTCCTGTAGCTCGGGGACGAGCTACGTTTAATCAAGGAGGAATGTGACGCCCTGGCCTATCAGGTCGTCACAGGGTATTGTGCAATCTGCCCTTCTGTGCAATATCCACCTCCTCCTTGGTTACGGGTCCCTAACCAAAAGGTGTTGCCAAAGACCAGCTAATCAAAATCCTAGGAACACTGCACCACACCCACCAGACACACCAGTGGACGGCCTGAGTGGAATAGGGTCGCCCACTTGGGGGGTTGGTTAAGGGGGGGTTAGGAGTGTCAGGAGCAGTTCAGTAAAGTCGAGTTGAGTGGAGTGAAGCGAGAGGAGGTCAGGAGCTGGGCTCCTGGGAAGTACTAGGTAGCAGACGTTGGTCTGGGCCTGGTAGGAGCTGGACCACCGATCGCAGGGGATTGTGACAAGGGGCACGGCATTGTCGTGGAGGACAGCCGGCGGCCTTGTACCATCACCGGGCAGGGACCAGGGCACGACGGGGTACGTGGACCCTAGGTCAGTGAGTAGCTTCAGGCAACCTGACAATTTCCTCGACGAGAACGGAGCCTTCAAGATCCGCTCTCCACCCACTCCAAAATTGAAGTACTAGCGCAACGAGAGGGATAGGACTTTCCACAAATACGGTCCAAGAAATCCCAAGCGTGAACCCTGAAAACAAGCTCCCTCAGTTATCCATACTGGGGAGCGGGTCCCGACTAATTTCAGGCTACAGGGACCAACCAGTGAGAAACCAGGTGCCAAGGGAAAGGTCACAGATCAATAGGCAACACCAACGGAAACGGGACGGTGTCAGCGTTATTGGACTGAGTGAGTACGCAAGTTACCCTTACCTCCCCAACGGCACCTCCCTGTCACCATCACTGAGTCCCGGGGCATTCCCCCTACCTGTGGAGGGGTTAAACACCTGGCTGCCCACTCCATCGCCACCAGGTACTCCCAGCAGCAGCGGTGGTACTCCACCTTACCACGGGTGGCATCACGAACTACTCCATACAATACCCCCTGTAAATACCCCCCTTCTTCTATTCAAGTGACCGCGATACCCCCGGGTCCGGACACCCCTCGAGGGTGATACAGAAACATTGTACTAAAAGGTGGACAACCCCTTTAATGGAGCCAATTTGCTACAGTACAGACCAAAAGTTTGGACACACCTTCTCATCTCTAGAACAACTATTAAGAGGAGACTTTGTGCAGAAGGCATTCATGGTAAAATAGCTGCTAGGAAACCACTGCCAAGGACAGGCAACAAGCAGAAGAGAATTGTTTGCACTAAAGAATTCATCCACGAATATTGAGGGAATTGAGCTCCGTAATCGACAGACCGCTGTATCTCATCTTTTTAGACTCACTTGTAACAGGGTTGGTGCCTCAGGATTGGAGGATTGCTGATGTGGTTCCGATATTTAAGAAAGGTAAGAGGGTAGATTCAGGCAACTACCGTCCAGTAAGCCTGACATCAGTAGTATGCAAAGTTTTTTTTAAGGGATGACATGCAAAAATATATTGCAGAAAATAATATGATAACTGACAAACAGCATGGATTCATGAAAGATAAGTCGTGTCTAACCAACCTGTTGGGGTTCTATGAGGGGGTAAGTTCAAACCTGGATATTGGTAATGCAGCTGATGTGATTTATTTGGACTTTGCAAAGGCATTTGATACTGTACCACATAATAGCCTTATACTAAAGCTCCAGAAGCAAGGACTAGGGGACACAATATGCAACTGGGTAAGGAATTGGCTAAAAGATAGGAAACAAAGAGTAGTCATAAATGGTACATTCTCTAAATGGGCTATAGTCAGCAGTGGGGTGCCGCAGGGATCTGTGCTTGGACCGATTCTTTTTAATCTCTTTATTAATGACCTTGTGGATGGGATTGATAGTACAGTGTCAGTCTTTGCCGATGACACCAAACTATGTAGGATATTAAAAACTGACCTGGATAGTACAATATTACAAAAAGATCTGGATAAGATGTCAGAATGGGCAGATACTTGGCAAATGAGATTTAATGTTGATAAATGTAAAGTAATGCACCTAGGACGGAGTAATCCTATAGCTGCGTATACATTAAATGGAAGTAAACTCGGGACTACAGAACAGGAGAAGGACTTGGGTATTCTCATTACAAATAAGCTGAGCAGCAGCACTCAATGTCAAGCAGCAGCTGCTAAAGCAAACAAGATTTTAGGGTGTATAAAAAGAGAGATTAGATCCCGTGATCCCAACGTATTGTTACCCCTCTATAAATCACTTGTAAGGCCACATCTGGAATACAGGATCCAGTTTTGGGCTCCACATTTTAAAAAGGACATTCAGAAGTTAGAGTCAGTTCAAAGGCGGGCAACTAGACTATTACAAGGAATGGAAGGCCTCCCATAT
The DNA here is from genome assembly GCF_048569485.1 of Anomaloglossus baeobatrachus. Lineage (NCBI taxonomy): Eukaryota > Metazoa > Chordata > Amphibia > Anura > Aromobatidae > Anomaloglossus > Anomaloglossus baeobatrachus. Next base: position 425,740,939 of record NC_134357.1, read on the forward strand.
GATGACAGGTTGAAAAAGTTAGATATGTTTAGCTTAGAAAAAAGACGTCTCAGAGGAGATCTCATTTATATGTATAAATACATGTGTGGTCAATATAAAGGACTGGCACATGACTTATTTCTTCCAAAGACAGTACTAAGGACCAGGGGGCACTCACTGCGAGTGGAAGAAAAGCGATTCCAACAGCTAAATAGGAAAGGGTTCTTTACAGTTAGAGCAGTCAGACTGTGGAATGCCCTACCACAAGAGGTAGTAATGGCAGATACTATAACAGCTTTTAAAAAAGGGCTGGATGATTTCCTCAGTACACAAAACATTGTTGGTTATAAATGACTTAGTGACTAAATGTAGAACTGGTGGAGGAAGGTTGAACTAGATGGACCTAGGTCTTTTTTCAACCTAAGTAACTATGTAACTATATATATGTAACACAAGGAATGGACATTAGAACAGTGGAAATCTGTGCTTTGGTCTGATGAGTCCAAATTTGAGATCTTTAAATCCAACCACTGTGTCTTTGTAGAAAAGGTGAACGGATGGACTCTACATGGCTGGTTCCCACCGTGAAGCATGGAGGAGGAGGTGTGATGGTGTGGGGGTCCTTTGCTTGTGACATTGTTGGGGATTTATTCAAAATTGAAGGCATACAGAACCAGAATGACTACCACAGCATCTTGCAGCGGCGTGCTATTCCATCCGGTTTGCGTTTAGCTAGACTATCATTTATTTTTCAACAGGACAATGACCCAAACACACTTCCAGGCTGTGTAAGGGCTATTTGACTAAGAAGGAGAGTGATTGGATGCTACGCCAGATGACCTGGTCTCCACAGTCACCAGACCTGAACCCAATCGAGATGGTTTGTGGTAGGCTGGACCGCAGAGTGAAGTCAAAAGGGCCAACAAGTGCTAAGCATCTCTGGGAACTCCTTCAAGACTGTTGGAAAACCATTTCCGGTGACTACCTCTTGAAACTTATCAAGAGACTGCCAAGAGTGTGCAAAGTAGTAATCAAAGCAAAAGGTGGCTACTTTGAAGAACCTAGAATATAAGACATATTTTCAGTTGTTTCACACTTTTTTAAGTATTTCATTCCACATGTTTTAATTCATAGTTTTGATGCCGTCAATGTGAATCTACAATTTTTAGAGTCATGAAAATAAAGAAAACTCTTTGAATGAGAAGGTGTGTCTAAACTTTTGGTCTGTACTGTATATCAGACACAATCTTTGGCTGGGAGTAGTGGAGTTTCCATAAGAAAGATTTTCTATTCCTTGACAATCCCTTTAACCTCATGGTGTCACGCACAGAGTAGGATATGTCCGTGTACACAGTGTGAAGGCGGTGTAACACGCACCGATATAACGTGCGATCGCAATAGCGATCGCACCCGCCCCCATCGTTTGTGCGTCACGGGCAATTTGTTGCCCGTAGCGCACAAAGTCGTTAATCCCCGTCACACATATTTACCTCCCTAACGACGTCGCTGTGGGCGGCGAACATCCTCTTCCTGAAGGGGGAGGGACGTTCGGCGTCACAGCGACGTCACACAGCGGCCGCCCAATAGAAGCGGAGGGGCGGAGATGAGCGGGACGTAACATCCCGCCCACCTCCTTCCTTCCTCATTGCCGGTGGCCGCAGGTAAGCTGCAGGTCGTCGTTCCCGAGGTATCACATGTAGCGATGTGTGCTGCCTCGGGAACGATGAACAACCTGCGTCCTCTACAATCAACGATATTTTTTAAAAAAACGACGTGTCAACGTCGGACGATAAGGTGAGTATTTTCCATCGTTAACGGTCGTTCCTTGCTGTCACACGCAACGACTTCGCTAACGATGCCGGATGTGCGTCACGGAATCCGTGACCCCGGCGATATATTGTTAGATCCGTCGCGTTTGATGATGCCGCCTTGACAGTTGTGATCAGACCTACAGATGTCTGGCACACTACAACACATCACTTACAAAGGGGGACACTTTAAGAACGGTGGGCCCTGGTGCTAGGGAAAGGGAAGATGGGACACCTCCTGTGCTCACCTGCAGCTGTACCCTGCACTCCCTAGCCAGCCCTACACGGGTTCTGTCACCTTGTTGCCGAGCAGGATACCTAATGCCCTCGCAAAGCCCTGCACTCACTAGTGAGATGGCTGGTGAACACTTTTCCCACTGCTGCACTAGTGCAACATGAAGGGAAGTAAGACAAGCAGGGGGAAAAAGGTTAAAAACACCATATCCACGGCTGCAGGCAGACTATGAGGCTGCAGGCAGATGGGCGTAGTTCAGAACCCCAGCAGCTCTCTCCACCTAGAATCACTGCGTTAAGAAACACGTGATGGTGTCTCCGCGGTTTTGGATGTTGATCTCCCTAAGGTCAACCATCCTTGCTTATGTAGTCTTCTATTAGGCAATGCTCCCACTACCCAGTTTCCTACTCCACACTGATGAGGGGCACATACCCTGAAACAGCTGTCTGTGGATGGATACCATGTTTGGCATAGGTGGTCTCCTTGATGGCAGACTGCCCTTCCCGTGGTTGTTCCTTCCCGGTGAAAGACCTGGCTAGTTTCCTGCCAGCATTGAGAAACATGTGATGGTGTCTCCGCAGGCTTTCTTGTTTTGAATATTTCCCAGGGGGCATTGCTCTAGAATCACTGCGTTGAGAAACGTGATGGTGTCTCCGCGGTGTTGGATGTTGATCTCCCTAAGGTCAACCATCCTTGCTTATGCTCCTGTGACGCCCTGGCAGGGCCAGGTAGCCAAAGATAGGGCCCCGCATTACACCAGTCCCCTAACAAGGTGACATCTGCCAAACACTTTAAAATCCTAGTTACCCCCCTCAGTGCTTAATGGACACACCAGGGGGCGGAGCCAGGCGGTTGGTCACACCTAACGAGGAGTTCAGAGGGCCTGGGGCGGGAAAAAGTTTTAGATCAGTTTGAGAGTTCGGTGGAGGAGGTCAGGTCTGTGTGACAGGCCTGTAGCAGACTGACAGGTGCCAGGGTAGAAGCCCGGGCATCTTTGGCTAGGAGGCATACGGAGGCCTCTGCATGCAGGAGCCGGGAAGACGGCTCAGTGGAACCATGGTGGACCGGGGCAGGGTAGTGCCGGTACCAACCCGGGGAACCGACTCGAAAACCGGAGCACAAAGGGGGTACTCAGACCCTGAAGCTAGGTCCAGAAGCTACTGGGGGCTAGCTAATTAACTGATTGCGTCCAGGACTATAGATTCTGTCCCACCCAAAGTCCCGACTGAAGACAACAGCCCAACGAGGGATCCCACGGACCAGCATCTGCGGGCAAAGAGCTCCTCCGGCAACCACAAGCCGGGGAGCGGACTCCTGACGTTGCAGGCGCAGGTAGTCCACAATTACACAAATAGTGCAGGAGAAAGGCAGAGACCACCAACTGGGTGGGGGACCAGACTGCGGCCGGCTCCAGGCACCGACCACCATCACCTTGGTTTACCAGAGACTTATGTGTGTTACTAATCGTGAGTACATCAGTGCCCTCCGGCCACCCATCTCCCTGCACCGCCTAACTCTCCCCAACGGGTCCCAGGGCCACCATCCCTACCCACGGAGGGGTTAACAACTGGCTGCGCAACATCTCCCCCTGGGTGCCCTGTAACCGCAGCGGTGGTGTCCACCTTCACCTCATTCTGTGGGTGGCGTCACGAACTAAACCACGGCTCCGGCCGTACACCCATGTCCCCAAGCAACAAACCCCTTTTTGATCGGAGTGACCGCAGGACCCCCGGGTCCTACCGCCGAGCACGGGGCGGCACACCCCGATTCCCTGGCGTCACGAACAGGATACTTACCCATTCACTTACCTAGTGAAGTGCGCCTTGAAGTGAAGTCAGCAGTTGCAAAGTTTTCAAAATCCGCCATCTTGCCGCCATCTTTTGGCGCGAAGATGCCCGCCAGAGTTTTCTTCCCCGTGAAAAGAGTGCGAGAACTGAAGCCCCGCCCCCTGGGAACACAGCCGTAAAGCAAGACCGGAAGTGGAAAAACAAAACTTACCGGCCGGAGAGAGGAGTGCCGCGAAAAGACCAAGGGGGAAGAGCAGGATGTCCGCACCTAACCCGGATGGTGGAGTGGCGCCGGCCGCTGGAGCGGCGGCGCCTGCATGTGCGCCCGACGACGGGAACATGGCGGCGCTCACTCCGGTCGCAGGAGCGGGGGAGGCCGCGGCTCCGACGGTCACCCAGGTAATGCCAATCTCCTTGCCCTACGTGCCCGTTGCTGCCTGGCTACCCCAGTACGATGGGAAGCCTGATGCCTTGCAGGTGTTCCGGAAGAAAATATGCACAATTCTTGATTTGTATGCCATGACTGGCAAGCAGCGTGCAGCGGTAGTGTTAGGGTAGCTGACCACCGTCGCCAAGCAGGAGGTGGAGACTTGGGCAGACGCGGACCGGGCCTCGGTAACCGCCATTTTTGATAAACTCCAGGTCGCCTTCGAAACCCGCACCGAAGCGGAGTTACGGATGCAGTTTTATCATTGTCGGCAGCGGCCGAAGGACAGTATCCGAGACTATGCCTTGCGGCTGCAGACAGCCTTGCGTACACTGAGGCAGGTGGACCCCATCAACAAGACTGATAGTAACAAAATGCTAGTAGAATAGTTCCTGCAGGGACTGGGGTCCGCCGAAGATCGCAAACAACTACGGCTGTGGTCTCTAGAACATGCCGACCTAGACTTTGCAGTACTAAAAGAGCGGGCCATCAAAGCCCTACAGGCACCGGATGTTGGTGCCCCCGATCCACCATCTTGGCTAGCTGACACCGCTCCCGTCTCGGTAGCACCCCCCTTGTTGGCCCTGCCGACCCCTGCTGCAGTCACCGGAGCTCCGGAAGATCTGTCGTCGCAAGTCCGGCGCCTGAATGATGACGTCACCAGGATCCTCGCCGCTCTCCAGCTACCGACAAGAGTCAAGCCCGCGGAGAAGATACAGCTCGCCGACAGCCTGGAGGACGTCCCCTGGATGCAGCGGAGGAGGAACAACGATCCCCGGTATGGGCCGCCTGTCTGCTACAAATGTAACAAGACCGACCACTACTCCGGGCGGTGTCCGTTAAACGAGCAACCCCTGAGGCCAAGGGTCAATTCTCAGGGGTAGATCCTCAAGGCCCATCTGATTGGCGGGATCGGTATGTTGGAGGTCGCCCCATCATCTCCCTGGCAGTGGAAGGTATCCCGACCATGGCCCTACTCGACACCGGATCGCAGGTAACGACTGCCTTACACGTTGTTCCAGCGGTATTGGTCTGACAGTGAACTTGCCCCTCCGGACGATAGTTTAACCATTATTGCGGCCAATGGCCTCCCTATGACCCAGGTGGGGTTCAAAGAAGTGACTTTGGCTGTGGGACGAATGGAGCTGAGGCGCCAGGGGATGATTGTAGTGCTGAATGATTCCAGTGACCGTAACCCAAAGGTGGTCCTCGGTACCAACGTGGTTGAGCACTGCATGGGGGAAGTGTTGAGCCTGCTGCAGCAATTGTCTGCCACTGCAGGAGGGGGCCGGCAGAGGGCTCTGCAACCTGAAATCCGGGCCCTCCTGCGGCGGCGGAAGGTGAATATGACAGTTGGAGAGATTGGTGGTGTGCGGGTGATGGACACGGCGTCTTTGGTGGTACCGCCGCGGAGCGAGATGATGATTTGGTGTAGGGCAGCAGTAGGTCCTCAGGGCGTGGATTACCCGGCAATGGTAGAGCCCTTGCCTTCGGAGCATTGGCACACAGTAATAGCAGCCAGAGGGGTGATTGATGTCAGAAAGGGGAGAGTGCCCGTGAGAGTGATGAATTGCAGAGAGGAAGAGGTCAGGCTCCCCCGCTACGCCACCATAGCCAAATTGTTCGCTGTAGACGCACACGCTATCCACAACACCACCTCCACGACCACCACATCACATCCTGGCAGCGACCCTCCACCCAAACAGTTAGAGGAGTGGTGCCGGGAGTTGCATGTCTGCACCGAGTCCACACCCATGCACCACAAAGAATGTGGCATACCGGGTACTGCAGGAGTACGTGCATGTTTTCAGCAAGCACCCGTTAGATTTTAGGAGAGTTAAAGGGGTTCAGCACCATATCCCCACGGGTACCCATCCACCCATTAAAGAGAGGTACAGGCCAATCCCACCTGCACACTACCAGTGCGCCAAAGACATGTTGAAGAACATGAAAGAGGCAGGGGTTATCCGGGATAGTTGTAGTCCCTGGGCTGCTCCGTTGGTGCTGGTGAAGAAGAAGGATGGTACCATGAGGATGTGTGTGGATTACTGGAAGATCAATCAGATAACGCATAAAGATGCATACCCTCTCCCCCACATTGAAGAGTCACTGGCTGCGCTGAAGACTGCTAATTATTTCTCTACCCTTGACCTTACTAGTGGCTACTGGCAGGTGGTGGTTGTGAAAGAAGACCGTGAGAAGACTGCATTTGCTACTCCCATGGGACTTTGTGAGTTCAACAGTATGCCGTTTGGGCTGTATAATGCCCCGGGGACCTTCCAGAGGCTCATGGAATGCTGTTTGGGGCACCTCAAGACTGTTCTACTGTATCTGGGCGACGTGATTGTGTATTCCAAGACATATGAAGCCCACCTGGAGCACCTGGCAGAAGTGTTCGCGGCCTTCTCCAAGTACGGGATGAAATTGAAACCCTCTAAGTGCCCCCTGTTGAAACCCAAAGTGCAGTTCCTCGGGCACATGGTGAGCGCGAAAGGTGTGGCCCCAGACTCCGAGAAGATTACCGCTATCCAGAGCTGGCCGCAGCCGACCACAGTGAAGGAGGTGAGACAGTTCCTGGGCCTGGTGGGCTACGTCGTTTTATCAAGGGATACACGAAGATGGCCGCGCCCATGCAAGACCTCCTCAGGGGACAGACCAAGAATGGTAGAGCTCCTGGACCCCCGTTTGTCTGGGGTGAGAAGCACGAGGAGTCCTTCCAGCAACTGAAGTCGGCCCTGACGGGAGAGGAAATCTTGGCTTATCCTGACTACGGCCTCCCATTCATCCTCTATACTGATGCCAGCAATGTGGGCCTCGGTGCGGTCCTGTCCCAGGTACAAGATGGAAGGGAGAAGGTGATCGCCTACGCCAGCAGGAAGCTCCGGCCGACGGAGTGGAATTCCGAGAATTACAGCTCCTTCAAGCTGGAATTCTTGGCCCTCGTTTGGGCAATAACCAAAAGGTTTAAACATTATCTAGCGGCGGCGAAGTTCACCGCTTACACGGACAACAACCCGTTGACACATTTGGACACGGCCAAGCTGGGCGCCCTGGAGCAGCGGTGGGTGGCTCGGCTATCCAACTACGACTTTACCATCAAGTACAGGGCGGGCCGCAAGAACACCAACACGGATGCACTGTCTCGAATGCCACACTTGACCGATGAAGGAATAGAGGAAGACAGTCTGGAGGAGATCGAGCTACCTACATTCCTTCGTCCAAAAGATGAGAAACCCTGTGTTGGCCAACAGCAGGCAAACCTTGACCCGATGCCCAGCCAGGGGTAGCAAGAAGCCCAGGATCAGGAGCCTGCAGTTCAGCTGGTCAAAACAATGATTGCTCAAGGCTCTTCCAGGATGGACCCTACAGCCCCCTCTGAAGCTCAGCGGTTGTGGAAAGAGAGACACCACCTCTACCTGCATCAAGGGAAGCTGTATAGGGGGTTGATCAACCCGAAGACCCACGAAAAAGTCTGCCAGCTGGTGGTGCCCCAGGTGTGTGTGCCCAAGGTCCTGCAGGCCTACCATGACGGCGCAGGACACTTCAGCTGGAAGAAGCTGGAGATGCTGTTGAGGGAGCGATTCTACTGGAGTGGGATGCGGGAGTCCGTGGAAGCCTGGTGCCGACAGTGTGGTCCCTGTACGCTGAGAAAACGGGGCAAAACCAGTCAGAAGGCTCCGTTACAGCCGATTGTCACCCACCAGCCGTTGGAGTTGGTCGCTTTGGACCATGTCAAGCTCACGCTCAGTCGGAGCGGGTACACCTACACCCTGACCATTATAGACCACTACTCAAGATTTATGGTGGTTGTCTCCGTCAAAGATTTAACAGGCCGCACCGCAGCCCGAACCTTTCAGGCCTACTTTTGCCGGCCACATGGCTACCCGGAGAAGGTGCTCACGGATCAGGGCCCAGCCTTTAAAGCAGAAGTGTTCCAGGAGTTCTGCCACTTGTACAGGTGTAAGAAGATCCGGACCACGCCCTACCATGCCCAAACTAATGGGATGTGCGAGAAAATGAACCATCTGGTCCTTAATCTCCTCAAGACACTACCCCTAGAAGAACGGAATCTGTGGCCGGAGAAGCTGCCCGATTTGGTGGACATGTACAATAACATCCCCTGCAGCTCCACCAAGTGCACACCTGCGTACCTGATTAGAGCCCGGCCAGGGCGGCTGATAGTGGACCTAGAAATGGACATAGAGGTACCCGAAACTCTTCCCCCCACTGCCAATTGGGATGCCAAGTGACAGACGCAGTACCGACAGATCCAAGAGTATGTGGAAAGGAATCTGCGTCAAAGTCGGGAGAGACAAGAACAGCGCTTCAACAAGCGGGTTCAGGCTGCCCCTTTTGGACCTTGAGATGTGGTGCTGAAAGGTAAAAGGAGGACGCACAAGCTCGACGATCAATGGGAAAGGACCCCCTACGTTGTACAACCAACCGGATGGGAGAACGAGAAGACCTACTTGATTAGTCGCAACCAAGGGAAGACCACGGCCACTGTTTCCAGGGACCACCTGAAGAGATACCCGGGTCCCCTGAGGCTAGTAAACGAGGTCCCCGTTCCCATGCCAAGCGTTGAAAAGAAGAAAGAGGTGATCCATACAGTAATGGGTGACTTGCCAGCTGACTGGCCTATGCAGAATGGTGCGGTGATTGTTCCTGTGATAATGTTCCCACAACCTGTGGAAGAAATGGAGCCGGAGATGCCCGCCAGCGAGCCACCCGAGCAAGTGCCCAGGGATGCACCTACAGCCCGCCCCCGCAGGTCTCTACTTGCTATACCTGACACTCGGGAAGAGGGACCAGTCGTCCCCTCTTCCCCATTGCCTCCACCTGAGAGCATTGGGCCCAGGAGGTCCACACGCCCTAATCTAGGTCAGCCCCCGCTTAGATACAGGGAGACCGCAATCTAGGGGTGTTGCATGTTGATTGTGTAAATAAATGTGTGAATGAATGCCAATTATCCGAGCTTCTCACCTGATTAAGAGGAAGAAGAAAACTGAATAAGGTAGCGGTTCCCGGCTACCATCCTGCTCGTCCCCATTGGGACTCTGTTAACCTCCTGTTGTTTACCCCCATTTAAATAAAAACATGGCTGACAATTAGCAGGCCACCCAAAAACCATTGGGCCTTGTAAAGAGTCCCTGACCACCCTTTTCATGTCCTGCAGTTTCCGGAGAGGCTGGTTGGAGGAAGGGCCTGCGGCAGAGGAGGCTGGGGTCCCGTCACCAAGGAAACCGGTGACTCTGGACGTGGGGCCTCTGAGAGACTGGCGGGTAAGGAACTTATTACCCGGCCCGTGTGGGCAAAACCCAAACCCGTTTCCTGAACTGGGGAAAAGGGGTGCTGACATGTTTTTTAGAGGCAGCATCAGGGCTAGGTTTGCTTGGGAGGGCAAAAAAAAATAAAATGGAAAGGACCCGGTCCTGTCCCGTTCCCGATTAATAAAAATATTTGCAACGTTTAAGTAACATGCCTCCCGCAAGGGAAGAAACCTACACATGCTTAAGAATTGTATAAATGTTATTATACTTGTAAATATGTTCTTTTATCTTTTCCAATTTAAAGGAAAAAAAAAATAAACGGTGGTGGTCGGACAGCCCGCAGACGGTCTGTGGTTAACCAAGGGGGAGTGTGACGCCCTGGCAGGGCCAGGTAGTCACAGATAGGGCCCCGCATTGCACCAGTCTCCTAACAAGGTGACAGCTGCCAAACACTTTAAACCCTAGTCACCCCCCTCAGTGCTTAATGGACACACCAGGGGGTGGAGCCAGGCGGTTGGTCACACCTAACAAGGAGTTCAGAGGGCCTGGGGCGGGAAAAATTTTAGTTCAGTTTGAGAGTTCAGTGGAGGAGGTCAGGCCTGTAGCAGACTGGCAGGTGCCATGGTCGTAGCCCGGGCACCTATGGCTAGGAGGCATATGGAGGCCTTTGCCTGCAGGAATCAGGAAGATGGTTCGGTGGAACCGTGGTGGACCTGGACAGGGTAGTGGCCTGCCGGTACCGACCCAGGGAACTGACTCGGAAACCGGAGCACAAAGGGGGGTACTCAGACCCTGAATCTAGGTCCAGAAGCTACTGGGGGCTAGATAATTAACTGATTGCGGCCAGGACTATAGGTTCTGTCCCACCCAAAGTCCTGACTGAAGACAACAGCCCAACGAGGGGGATAGAAAGCCACCGCCATGGGAGAGAGATCCCACGGGCCAGTGTCTGCGGGCAAAGGGCTCCTCCGGCAACCACAAGGCGGGGAGTGGACTCCTGACGTTGCAGGCACAGGTAGTCCACAATTACACAAATGGTGCACAAGAAAGGCAGAGACCACCAACCGGGTGGGGGACCAGACTGCGGCCGGCTGCGGGCACCGACCACCATCACCTTGGTTTACCAGAGACTTGTGTGTGTTACTAATCGTGAGTACATCAGTGCCCTCCGGCCGCCCATCTCCCTGCATCGCCCAACTGTCCCCAACGGGTCCCAGGGCCACCATCCTTACCCACGGAGGGGTTAACAACTGGCTGCGCAACATCTCCCCCGGGTGCCCTGTAACCGCAGCGGTGGTGTCTACCTTCACCACATCCCGTGGATGGCGTCACCAACTAAACCACGGCTCCGCCCGTACACCTACAGTGCCTACAAGTAGTATTCAACTCCCTGCAGATTTAGCAGGTTTGATAAGATGCAAATAAGTTAGAGCCTGCAAACTTCAAACAAGAGCAGGATTTATTAACAGATGCATAAATCTTACAAACCAACAAGTTATGTTGCTCAGTTAAATTTTAATAAATTTTCAACATAAAAGTGTGGGTCAATTATTATTCAACCCCTATGTTTAATATTTTGTGGAATAACCCTTGTTTGCAATTACAGCTAATAATCGTCTTTTATAAGACCTGATCAGGCCGGCACAGGTCTCTGGAGTTATCTTGGCCCACTCCTCCATGCAGATCTTCTCCAAGTTATCTAGGTTCTTTGGGTGTCTCATGTGGACTTTAATCTTGAGCTCCTTCCACAAGTTTTCAATTGGATTAAGGTCAGGAGACTGACTAGGCCACTGCAACACCTTGATTTGTTCCCTCTTGAACCAGGCCTTGGTTTTCTTGGCTGTGTGCTTTGGGTCGTTGTCTTGTTGGAAGATGAAATGACGACCCATCTTAAGATCCTTCATGGAGGAGCGGAGGTTCTTGGCCAAAATCTCCAGGTAGGCCGTGCTATCCATCTTCCCATGGATGCGGACCAGATGGCCAGGCCCCTTGGCGAGAAACAGCAACACAGCATGATGCTGCCACCACCATACTTGACTGTAGGGATGGTATTCTTGGGGTCGTATGCAGTGCCATCCAGTCTCCGAACGTCACGTGTGTGGTTGGCACCAAAGATCTCGATCTTGGTCTCATCAGACCAGAGAACCTTGAACCAGTCTGTCTCAGAGTCCTCCAAGTGATCATGAGCAAACTGTAGACGAGCCTTGACATGACGCTTTGAAAGTAAAGGTACCTTACGGGCTTGTCTGGAACGGAGATCATTGCGGTGGAGTACGTTACTTATGGTATTGACTGAAACCAATGTCCCCACTACCATGAGATCTTCCCGGAGCTCCTTCCTTGTTGTCCTTGGGTTAGCCTTGACTCTTCGGACAAGCCTGGCCTCGGCATGGGTGGAAACTTTCAAAGGCTGTCCAGGCCGTGGAAGGCTAACAGTAGTTCCATAAGCCTTCCACTTCCGGATGATGCTCCCAACAGTGGAGACAGGTAGGCCCAACTCCTTGGAAAGGGTTTTGTACCGCTTGCCAGCCTTGTGACCCTCCACGATCTTGTCTCTGATGGCCTTGGAATGCTCCTTTGTCTTTCCCATGTTGACCAAGTATGAGTGCTGTTCACAAGTTTGGGGAGGGTCTTAATTAGTCAGAAAAGGCTGGAAAAAGAGATCATTAATCCAACCATGTGAAGCTCATTGTTCTTTGTGCCTGAAATACTTCTTAATACTTTAGGGGAACCAAACAGAATTCTGGTGGATTGAGGGGTTGAATAATAAATGACCCTCTGAATAAACTTTTCACAATTTAAAAAAAAAAAAAAAAAAAAAAAAAGAAATAACATTCTTTTTTGCTGCAGTGCATTTCACACTTCCAGGCTGATCTACAGTCCAAATGTCACAATGCCAAGTTAATTCCGAATGTGTAAACCTGCTAAATCTGCAGGGGGTTGAATACTACTTGTAGGCACTGTACGTCCCCAAGCCACAAACCCCTTTTTGATCGGAGTGACCGCAGGACCCCAGGTCCGGAGACCCTCGAGCAACCCACTGAAGGTCCGGAACCAAGCGGCTCAGCTGCCGCCGTTCACGGGATGGCACACCCCCTTTACCTAGACCGCCAGTACAGAATGAATTCTATCACCAGCCAAGGTTGATGGGTATTGCCACTATATGAAGGTGAAGGGCATGTGTGGTGCCCCTGCAACTTCAGGCGCCACAGAGTACTGCACCTCACCAGAGGTGCAGTATTCATCTCGGATACGGAGGAGGTCATCACCGGTAAACCACCAACAACACACTCAACCATCACATAACACGGGAGCTCTTCCACTGGGACTGCGCTAGGATAGGTGCTGGGGTGGCCATCATGAGGTATGGGACCTATTGCCCACTATTTCAGGAACCCGGGAGGTGGGGCACCAACAGGGGTAGTTAGAAGCCATCACACTCAGTAGTCAGTCCGTTCTGGGCACAGCAAGCGCCAGGTCGCACTCAGGAGGAGATAAGCAGAGACACCGGTAGTTCGGGACCCATGGTCTGGAGCTGGAGGCTCAACCCTGGTTTTTAGGAAAGAAGGGGGATCCCAGAGTTCGCGGGGAGTGCAGGAGGCACCTGTGACCTGTTCCATGGCCCAGGAGCGGGGGGTGTAGGGAAACCGATGAAAGGAGACACACAGAAGGAAACACCAGCCTTGACCTCCGAAGTATCTGGGATCAGCTGAAACCCATCACAGCGTAGCTCGGTACTCCAACAGCAGTGTGCTTCCAATGAGTAAAGAACTTGATCTGCACCCTCTGTGTCATCCCGTTACTGCCGGCGCATCCAATATTGCGCCCCTGCGCCATAGGCGGCCACCACTCCTATCATCCTTGCTGGGGCAAAAGTCTGCCTGTGGAGAGTTGTGACACCCAAGCTGCATTACCATCCGCCCCAGAAGAGAGAAGTCCCGCAGTGGTGGCTAATAATTGGCCGCATACCAGAGGTGGCGTCATGAACAACTACTCCCATCATCCCCATGCCATCTTTATTGACACCATCGGGGACACGGAACTGGGCAAGGCCACCGCGATGACCCATGAGAAAAACCGCAGCCAGGAGACAGATATCCTCGGACCCCGTGTCCGCGTCCACAAAGTGGCTGCACCTGAAATGGACTGCTGGAAAGCTGCTGGCAACAAAACTGACATTAACCCTTAGTACTCAAAAGGAAAGGAAAGCAAGAGTCTCAGAGCACTGTGAGACTCCGGACCTGAGCCTGTCACAAGTCTCTAAATGCAGAGATAGCCGTGACACATGTACCTTCCTCACGGCAACAAGCAGTAAGCAAAAAAAAAACTTCTTCACAGGAACTATGAGGGTCATAAAAATGATAAGAATAGTTGTGGTTGGACATGCTGTGTCCATTTATGGTGGTTTGTTAGTATGAACTTGCACCAGGAGGAATGTCTAGTTGGTTGTTGCTAACCCTTGGCTAGCTGTGTTTTGTCTTTGGTTAATCAAAGCAAATGGACTGACTATTCACTCATTGTACTTCATGTACTGAGAAATTTGATGATTTGATATATAGACTTACTGCTCCTCTACAGTCATGGTTACGGATAAAAAATTGCAGCTGACCAATTACTTTGATACAAATATGAGATTCATCAATTATGAGTAGTTATGGAAGAGGAACTTCCGATTAGTAGTCAGTAAATCATTAGGATAAAAAGTTAATGTTTTTCTCCACTTGTTTCTAAATTTATTTATTTTCCACCATAAGATGATGACACAGAAAAACTACAAGTTCTTCAAATGTGATGTGTCACTACTAAGTGCATAAAAAAATCATCCTGCTGGATTTTCAATCTGAAGTTCTGTTTGTCTCATGGGTGTTTTCTGACAATTCTCATATTGGTCATTAAAAGTTTTAGTTTTATAATTAGGGAGATGGGAGTTGAAATTGGAATTTTCCCCTGTATATTTGAAGTTCAGGTGTAATGAGTGCATTGTTTTGTCTCAAGAAAAGTCTTCTTTATCCAGCTGTCCAAACTCATTCAACATGCTATTTTAGGACTTTGGGGGCGTCATCCTGTAAAATTTTTGTAAATACTTTATCATAATAAATATCTTTTCATGGGACAACACTGAACTTATGACACTTTAATATAATGTAAAGTAGTCAGTGTACAGCTTGTATAACAATGTAAATTTGATGTGCCCTCTAAATAACGCAACACACAGCCTGTAATGTCTAAACCACTGCCAACAGTGAGTATATCCCCTAAATGAAAATGGCCAAATTCTGCCCAAAGTGTCAATATTTTATGTGGCCACCATTATTTTGAAGCACTGCCTCAACTCTCTTGGCATAAAGTTCACTAGAGCTTCACAGGAGCCACTGGAATCCTCTTGCATCCTCCATAATGACGTCACGGAGCTGGTGGATGTTAGAGACCATAGGCTCCTCCACCTTCCGTTTGAGGATGCCCCACTGTTGCTCAATAGGGTTTAGGTCTGGAGACATGCTTGGCCAGTCCAGCACCTTTACCCTCGCCTGATTTATAGGTGTGTGCCTTTAACTGAGTCAGGTACCTCACATTCAGTTTGGTGGTGTAAGTCCTTTCTTCCACCCCTGTGCACGCTCCTCCTGCGCTCCGGCTTCCAGCTGGCTCCCCGGTTCGGTACCGGTGGGCCACCGCCCAGCCCCGGCTACCTACGGTTCCACCAGCTGTCTCCCCTGCTCCCTGCAGACGGCCACTACCGTCTGCCTGACTCTCTGCTGCACGAGGGCCCTAGGCTCCAATCCTAGGCCCCAGTCTGGGTCTGCCTCACTGCAGACCTTCTCTCTCTTCCTCTCCTAGGACTTGACTGGGCTTGTTTCCTGCCTCAGGCCAGCTAACTCCTGGGTGGGCGTCTCCATCTCCTGACTCCGCCCACCTGGTGTGTCAGTCTGAGCCCGAGGAAAGGAATCAAGTTTCACTGGGGATGTCTGCTGTTAAACTGCTGGGGTTGGGGGTGTGTGTGTCTTGTTACCTGTGGCCCCTGGCTTGTCCAGGGCGCCACACTCCCATCGGCAGCGGCGGTATTCCCCTTACCACAAACCATGGGTGGCGTCACAAACTGTCCCCTTGTAAAAAAATCACCCCTTTTATTTGAGTGGCCACTGAGCCCCGGGTACGGGGACCATCGACCCACAGCAAACCCCGGATCCGAGCAGTCCGACTGCTGCAGGGGCGGCACATAAGGATCTGTCTTGTCATACAGTGTCACGATGTTTATCAGCATTAGGACTGAAAACTCTCATTAGCAGAAAGAATTAAAAGGCTAGACTCACCTTTGATGGGGAGCATGTTGTGTGGACAGAGGAGAAGTGGTCCAAAGTTCATTTTAGTGATGAAAGCAAGTTTAATTTATTTGGATCTGATGGGAAACACGATGCTCATCGACAAACTGGGCAAAGACTGAACCTAAAGTGTGTTAAGAAGTCAGTGAAATGTGGTGGACGAGGTTTCATGGTTCGGGGAAAGTTTTCTGCAGCAGGAGTTGGACCTCTCATACAGCTACATGGCAGAGTGAAAAAAGCAAGTGATCATACATTGTTTTCCAATTTTGATCTACAGCGTAAATATATATATATATATGTATATATATATACTGTATCTGTCACAACAGGTCAATTCTAGGTTACCTGTAAAGTATAGTTTTTAGATATTGTTATCATGTTACTTCAGTTTAACAGTTTAAGTGATTGCTCCCTGTTGTTGCTCCTTTTATGTTTGCTTATATAATTCAATGTTTCTTTGAAATGCTAATTATTCTTTGAGCCGCTGAATTTCAATATGCAAATGAGCCTCCATTCAGAAACTTGTAAACATTATTAGTCACAAAATTAAAATCATGTTTGCTGCCATTGTGAAGCTTCTATTTATTTCATCATAATCATTGGTTTCCGAGGCCAGAGAGGAATTCCTGGAAACTGAGAGGAAAAATAATTGTACAAAATAAACAGCGCTAATTTGGGGGTAAAACAGGGGCATGACTAAAGGAGAGATTGTGGCCTGGAGCTTGAAAGGGCAAAAGCTTGGTCTATCGAAAATAGGAAGCTACAGTTTACACATGATACAGATTTGGCATAAGGGCCTCTGGGTAATATGCTGGAAGCCTGGCACCCTATGAGTCTTCCTCGATAAGAGGTGCCACATTGCTCTTTTTCATCACTCTTGTATGACTAGAAATAGTGCTCAAAGTAGTAGACTGATTAACTTTATAATACCGTATAACACTATGTAGAAAAACATGCAGAGCGAACAATAGCACCTGGTGAATCCACGTAAGTTCGGTGGCCCATGTCTGCTGGGTGTGTGGTGCCTCTGAGGCTTCAGTTGCTACAGGGTATTGCATCTCACTTAAGGTGCAGTAGTCATCCCGAGTAAGGAAGAGGTTAACTACTGGTGTTCTTCACTTATACAACACACACTTTAGGTGCTTTCCCACTGGAACTGGGCTAGAAATGGTCACCATAGCAATGGGACTTCCCCAGCCACTAGGGAGTCATCAGGAAGGTGGGAGCAGCACTAGGTAAGTGAGGAACACACAGACTTTTACCTCAGAAGAGTCTGAGACACAGGAGAAGAAGGGTCGCTGAGGGGCATGCGTCAGAGCTCCCTCAGAGTGACTGTCCCAGGGTGGTACTTTAGAGCTCCCTCGGGGGGGACTGACAAAACCATGGCCACTGAGGGGAGTGCTTCAGATTTCCCTCAGTTAGGACCGGGCAGACTGGAAGAAGCAGGAGATGACCGGTGGAGCTGGTGAGACAAAGGAGCAACACGGTAACCAAGGGGTGAGCCTAACAGCCCCTTCGGGACTGGCGCAGTCAAGGTGCAGAGCCCTAGGGTGGCGTACACGCCCCGTTGTGCCATCCGAATCTGCCAGGAAGGGGGATTTCATGTCCCATTGCCCAACACATAGGTCCCGGGGCACAGCAGCATATAGAGTTAGGAGTCAAGACCACGGTTGGGCCCACATTTGATTTTCGCTGCCTTCGAACGGGACAGGAACTTAATTAACAAATGCAGGGGTCCCCAAACAGCTTCACGCCACAGGGATCCACACTACAGAGCACATGGAAGGAAGGTCTCACACTCACAACACCGGTGGGGTGGCCACTAAATCATCCGTGATCAGCTGGGGCCCATCACGATGGAAACCGGCACTCCAAGGGTGACGACCTGACAGTGAGTAAAAGAACTTTGTCCACAGTCCTGGTGTTGTCCCGTCATTGCCGGCATCGTTGCCCTGCGCTCAGGCGTCATTGGCCACTACCTCCCCCATCGTCCTCCCTGGGGCCTAGCTCTGCCTGTGGGGAGCTGGATCATCTGACCTACATTACCATCTGCCCCAGAAAAGAGCAACATCTCACAGTGGCGGCCGATCGTTGGCCGCATACCATGGATGGCGCTGCAAAGCAAACCCTCATCATCCCCTATACCTGTCACCAGAGCCGGACTGGGACTAAAATTCAGCCCTGGCATTTGGGGGTACACAGGCCCACTTTTCGTGTGGTGAATGTGTAATATATTTCTGCACTTGTATATGTGAGTACTGTATGGCATTATGTGAGCACTGTATGGCACTATGTGCAGGGCCGTATTTGCCACTAGGCACCCGTGGTCCCGTGCCTAGGGCGGCACGTTGCGGGGGGCGGCACTTTCTGGCAGCAAAAAAAAAAAATAATTTATATATTTTTTCTTTTTTTTTACATCCCCGCCCCCCGTCCCTCCCTCCGTTACACTCGGCTGTGTGCGGGGGGGGGGGATGAGAGGGAGGAGAGGCGCACTTCTGCTGTCTATGTAAATACATGGCGGGCGCCAGGCATAGTGAGCCGATTAACCCTGGAAGTTCCATCGCCTGCACTTCCGGGGTCAGAGGCGCGTGGGCGCGACAATCAGCTCACTGCCCCGTGCTGCAGCGTCCAATGCTGCAGACGACACACGCCGCGGAGGAGGACGCGTCTGAAGCTGGAGCCAGCCAGAAGAGGATACTCACCAGAGCAGGGCGGCGGGCACCGGAGCAGGTAAGGCAGAGCCTAGAATGTATGGGCACCTTACAGGTTAGTTGATGATCGTTGCGAATTGCGATGCCTCTTTTTGTCCACTATAATCATGCAAGGGGAGGCTGGAGGGAGAGAGGCTGAGGCTGGGAAGAGAGGGAGGCTGGGAAGAGAGAGAGGCTGGGGGGAGGCTGGGAAGAGAGAGAGGCTGGGGGGAGGCTGGGAAGAGAGAGAGGCTGGGGGGAGGCTGGGAAGAGAGAGAGGCTGGGGGGAGGCTGGGAAGAGAGAGGCTGAGGCTG